>NC_032091.1:1643615-1767717 GCF_000182965.3 Candida albicans SC5314
TGGGGGTGGTGGTTAATTCTCCTTATCTTCTTGTTCTTGATCAATTTTAAAAAGTTTCTCCATAAATTTTACAAAATTTTTCTGAATTTTTCAAAGCACAATCAACATTAGTCACCAGTTTAAATCCAGTTTGTTCGACAGCCAATAAATGTTTACTCGATGAACTATCAGTAAATAATGCTTTTAATAATCCTTTAACATAAACAACATCAACAGTAGCATCACGTCGAGATATTGTGAATGCCATATAATCCATCACTTGTTTATCTTTTTCCTTTTGATGAAGATCTTTTTCAATTGTCCAAGATGAAATACCATTGGGGATAATTAAATTATAATGTTCACATAAACCTTTATCTAAATACCAAGGTAATATTTCGATTCCTAATCCAACAAATGATGAAACATAAGCAAATTTATAATTTTTACCATCTTTCATTAATACTATTAAATTTGGTCGATACATTCTTGATCCACAACCACAATTTTTCAAACTAGCACGAGCAAAACCAACCCAATATTCTCTTCCATTGGGGATTAAATCTTTAATAGAATTTAATTCTGGATAATCATATTGATGTAAAAGTTGATTAATATTAATTAATTCAGTACCACCATGTAATACACCGGCATCTTCATAATCATCCATTTGAAATTCCCATTCACAATCATCATCATTATCATTTAAAATTGAACATTTTAAAATTTTTAAATTTTTCAATTGATTAGCAAAATAAACATGACTATCAAATCCTTGATTTAATCTTTGATTATAATTTATAAATAATGCCCAATTTTTTTCTGTTCGACCACGATTATTATTTGGTTTAACAAATTCTTTAATTTTAATATATTCATTTTTTTTAAATTCATTATTGGGTAATTCTTCAAGATGAATTTTTCCTAATTGAGTTTGCCAAATCCATCCAATAAATAATGATCGATAATTATTAAAATTTATTTTCCCTTCTTGATCATTATCAAAATGTTTTTCCAGAATTTTCCGATGATGAGAATTATAAATCAATACTGGTTCTTCATAACCATGTCGGGTTTTAATTAAGACAATTCTTGGATCTTCAATTCCATAAAATCTTCCACCTGTTTGTTTAGAATTATGATATACTGGGATAGGGGCGATTGTTGGGTATAATACTGATTTATATCCATAAGGTTTTTTGTTTTTGTTTTTGTTGTTTGTTGTGGAAATATTTTCAGGATCAGGAACAATTAATTCAACATTATCTAATTCTTTCCAATTTCTATCAAATACTTGTAAATAAGCTAAAGAAAATTTTGGCAGTCCTTGATCCTTCTCGGTATAAATGATTCTTGAAACCATTAAATGAACACCATATTGTTCTAACCATACAGTTGATCCGATGAATTGATACCAATGTTTATCAATTGTATCTTCATCAAAATGTTTTTTTAAATCAGGGAAAAATGGTGATAATTCACGATAATAAAAACTATCTTCTTGTAAAAAAGTTTTCAAAATTTTTTTCAAATCACCATTTTTATTCATTGCTGGTGATGCTTCTACTTTAATAGTAGTTGATAATTTTGGACACATATCAGTATTAGAATCACTTGTGTCACCACCACCACCACCACCATCGCTAAACATTTCAATTTTTTGTTCAGTATATGGGATATTGGGTAATTTATAAGTAAATCGATTACGATAAATTAAATCTTCTGGATCCAAAGCTTGTTCCATGGTTTCAACATAATATTTAACCAATTCACTATCTTTCATCATATAAGAACCTTTATGATCATGAACATGATTGAAATTATTTGGGAATATAATTGTTCGTTTACCTTTTTTAGTAGTTTGATGATCTTGAATTTGTTGTTCAAATTTATTTTGTTGTTTAGGGTTGGAATAATAATCAGAAAATGTACTACTAATACTAATTCCCGATAATCCAGGTAAGATATTATTATTGGAATAAGATATTATTATCATTAATGAAATTAATGAAAATAAAAAAAGACCGAGAATGGTCAATTTCCGTTTCCTTCGTGCTGTTAATTTAAGTGATGAAGAAGAATCCAAATATTGATGACTAAATGATTGTATAAATTTATCCATATTGGAGTAGGGAGGAAGTAGTTAATGGGGAAAAAAAAAACGAATGAAAAAGGTATAAAATTTAATACTAATAAGAAAGGAAGAAACAGAAAGGAAATAGAAAGGGGAAATGGAAAGAAAGAAAGAAAATCAAAGATTTACAAAATAACCATACCACAGTTATATATATATATATACATATATATACTATTATCATCATCTTCTAAAACAACTTACGAATTAGAGAGCTGCACCAATAAATTCAAGAAAAAAAAAAAAAACTTTTTCCTTCTTTTGCCGTAGTAGTAGTTACGATTAGAATTAAAATCTCAAACTCAAATATAAACAATACATGAAGGAGAAATAAGACAAGAGAAGTGGAGTGTGATTGGATTTGAATGTGTAGTAGAAAACAATCAAAAGAACACAAATCCTATTTAGTTTTTTTATTGTCCATGATTGAACAATAACGTAAAACAGGTTATTGTTTTTTAGTCCATCAACCCAACCACCAAAACCAAAAACCAACTAAAAAAAAGCAAGACTAAAAATGAGTTGTTTATTTCTTTTGTAAATATTTCTAACGGGAAAACACATGGGTCTAGCTATATATATATATTTTTGGGGCAAAAGAAGGAATAAGAGAAAAACATGAAAAAACCAGGGGAGACGAGACGAGACGAGATGCATTGATTAAGAGCCCATACACCATTTACCAATAACGACAAACAACTTATTACTACCACCATCACCACCTGCTTTTTCTTTTTCGTTTTTCGCAGTTTGGTAATTTCACGCAAATGGTGCAAAAACTAAAAAATATGTTACACAAAAAAACCTATATAAAAATAATAACGGATAAAATGAACCAACCAATCAACCAACCATCAGTAGTAGTTATAATCCGTGAACATAAATAACGAATTTAGTCCAACAAATAAACAAAAAAGCTACAAGTAATAACACAAAACGTTTGTCTGGATTTCAAATTTATCTTATCTCAATTCTATTGACTTTACTAATCAATGTTGGATGCCTATTATTATTATTATTGTTGTTGTGTTGTGTTGTGTCTAATGTCGTGACGACAAGTAACAATAAATAATTTTACTATCCACAACAAGCAAGCAAACAATAAAACGATTGTTTGACACAATGTGTTGATATGGTAATGTTCAGTTCGTAAGAACACGACAAATGGAAGTTGCCAGAAAGATCTAGATGAATAAAGTGGTAGTGCAGAAATGCACAAAATATGAATTACTGTTAACAAATGACTGCGTTAAGCTACTGTAAAGTCATTTTACTGTGAAAGTCCAAAGTGTCCATATGAAAGTCACATATGTGGTAGAATATGCTAGAAGAATCATATACTGGGGAATGATCAAGAGTGGCTGTGTTTCACGGTTATACTCGAGTATATTTGCCACCGATGACTTTATATGGTGTAAATCTCACTGACTATAAACGTACAACCTAGTTGTAAATGTACTGTATTAAAGTTTACTAACCGACTATATATAGAGGGCCTACTTCCCTGAAGTTGGCATTAGTTTAGGATTTAGATAACTAAGTTTAATATACTGATTAACTGTTCTATATAAGATTCATCATGTCTACTCAAGATTCTACTGCAAATTCCACTTCTGGATTATCTCAAACTGCTGATCAGAATGCGTCATTTCAACACAATGTATAAATAACTACCTCTTTGGACGCGTATTCAAATGGGTTTTTTTTTTTATTTTTTGAAAATGTAAATAGTGTGCAATTATAGAATAGGAGCAAACTAACTAACTCACTAAAAGTATGATAACTCCTCAAGTTTGTGAAAGACGTGTTTTGTCAGCACTATTTCTTCTTCTCGGTTTGAAAGAAGGTGAAATGTTGCAAGATCGGAATATTCATCATCACAAGTACAAGGTGAGTTTGGCTCTATCTTAACGAATAAAGAAGGCACTGAACAAGTATGAATGGAAAAGAAACACCAACACACATACATACACACACACACAAACTAATTGTCTACTTAAATTAACTTTCAAGATAAACTATACAATATGATCTCAAAAGAATAATCTAACTCAGATTCTTTAGTGTGGCAAGAAAAAAAAAAAATTCAAATACACTATTGCCTTGGTTCTAATTATTATTAGATGTTTATTTAGCAATTTACACCAAATTGATATAAGAATAGAATGAATTTGGAATTCACATTTTTTATTTCATATTTACATTTGTTAGTGTACTACTATCATTATCACCACTACAACCACTATATACTATTTATATAGGTCATAGCCGATGATATGTCAATACTTTTCTGCTCTGCAGTTTCACCAAAAAAATTGACGAAGGAGGCTTAGTGTTAGAGGGGGTCAATTATTTTTGTACTTACACGTGGTCTATCATCACCACCATCACTACCACTTTCTAGTTCCCATTTTTAACCGACTTACCCAAAAAAAAATATCCAACCAATTTGGTTTAGATCTTGCATTTAATTATTTTAAGCAAACTAAACAGAGAGGAAGACATATTTCATTATAACTCGGTTACTTTTTTCTCTTATCACCATCAATCGTGTATGACCATTATTTTTAGGGAATCAGGTATGAATGAATATTAATAATATTTTTGGTTATTAATTAAATTATGTTTAATTGTAGAAACTTTAGAGATTTTAATGTGAAATCCAATACGAATTGAACTAAAACTAAACCTACAGGAAACTAAACTAAACTAAACTAAACGCAAACTAAAAATTAAAAACTAAAATATCGTAAGTGTTCATGTAAATGCAATAATTATTAAACAATACACAAAACTTTTACCAAATAATCTGCTCATAAACAGAACAACAACTGAACTACTGAACTACTAAAACTAAAACTAAAACTAAAATTTAAGATTGTGATGATGAGTTAGGACAATACTAACAGTGATGATAATATATATAAAAAAAAGCTTGGACCAAAAAAGAGATAACCGACAACAATAGGCCATTTTGTTTTTGTCATTAACGACAACTATACCACATTAAGTGATCACTAATAATCATCGATTAAATCGAAATTTATTGGGGGGGAAAACTTTTACTTTTAAAAAGAAGATAGAATTACTCTTTTGATATTTAATTTAATTCCAATTCATTATTGCCTATGCTTATGATTATGCCTAATGCATAATATCTAATCTAGCACTGTGTGTGCATTAAAAAGATAATTTCACCCAAGAACAAGAAGAACAACAACAACAACAACAACAACAAAATTTCATAAATTTGCTCAAATGGAAAAAGCAATGAAATTAAAAAAAAAAAAAGAAATTCTAGAATTTCCCCCAAAGTGTTCAATTCAACTTGATTATAACAAGAGGCTTTAAATCGTAAGCATTAAGCATTAAGATTCTTCGTTTCGAAAGTTTTTATTAAGCCCCTTCATTCATTTTATTTTTTGGGAAATTTGTGGTATAGAAGGGTTCTGACTTGTTTAATAATACTTCTACATCTTCTCCAACTATTAAGCCATGATATTGAAAGATATAGACTTAAGGCAATGTGTATGTGTGTATGTGTGTATAGGTTGATGAACACACAAAACACAAGGAATTGAAATAAAAATCTACAAATATTTCACGGATAATAATCAGATTATAGGGATTACAAGATACTACCCATATAATACTCTCTAATTATAAACACTCTAAGAAATTTCTATTGTTGTGTTTTAGTTATATACTAAGATATAATTTATCATCACCACCACCACCACCACCACCACTGTGGTTACTTTTTCATTGTTACTTTTATATTTATATTTACATGCAAGTTATGAAGATATATACCAAAAAGAAGTCTAGAAAATTGATTTCCTCGTCAAACAATAACAATTAATTATATCAATAGTGCAACTTCCCCCTCTCCCCCCTCCCCCCCTATTCCTCTCATCTCAATTTATACATATAGGTATACACCTATTTAATTAACATCTAGTTCAGGAAATTCTTTAAATTTATTACATCGTTTTTTCTCCACTATTATCAATTGATATAATTTCCCATCCATCAAATACTTGAATTGTCCATTATATTTCCCTTCTTGATCATGTTTATACCAATCTATAAAATCTTTCCAAATATTGAATTCATCATTCAAACTAAATCCAGCATATAAACACAAACTAGAAAACACAAATAATAATCTAAGAGCAAATTCATCTTGATCATATAATAATTGTCGGAAATCATCAGAAATTAAATTTATCCAACGGAAAAACGGCACTGGGAATTCAAAAGATTGAGTAGCATACATACCTTTATTCAAAATATCTAATGATTCATATAATAATTCATATGTGGAAGATGAATAATCATAAATATTGTTATTGTTATTGTTGAGGTCATTGATTAAATTTTTTATTATGGGGAAAGTAGGATTATTTAAATTAGGTGGATTAACACCATTTAATGTTCCATAATAAATAATTCCAATTAAATCCGATCCAAATACTATAGGACTAGCTTTAGCAATTATCATTACTACACCTTTTGAAATTGATATGAAATCTGATTGAGATTTATCAAATGATATTAATGGTAATAATCGATTAGGATTAATTGCCAATATAGTGAATAATATTGTACTACTAACTGTCAATTCTTTAGCAGTTGTAACATTTTGGAAATCTATAGTTTCGGGACATCCATTAATGATTGATTTGGTTTGATTCAAAACATCTAAAAAATATTCTAATGTGGAATTAAATAAATTATTTTGAATTTGAGCAATTTGTAAAGAATCATTAAAAGCTGGTGTTATAGTTGATTGTAATACCATTGAAGCAAGGGCAAATATACTGTTTCGAACTAATTGACTTTGAATAAATAAATGCGGTACTTTATATTTCCAAGTATTATGGATTTCTTGATTATGACCATATGAAAACATTGAAATGCATTGATAATCATAAAATTTTAATAATTTTAATTCAAATTTTGATATTCCTAATATCGTTGTTGGTTGTGTCAAAATTAATTCTCGATGTAAATGATCTTTTTCAACCGGCAGAGAATATTCTGTCATTATTGTGGTGTTGTTGTTGTTATTAATGCTGGTAGTAGTAGTAGTTGTGGTGGTATTGGTGGTATTGGTAGTGACACTGCCAGTGCTCGTTGTTGATGATAATAACTCTTCACAATTCAGTATTGCTTCTAATAAATCGGAAGATGATGTGAAAGTATCAAGATATTCCTGTAATTTAGGAATCGTATATATACATTGTCGATTAGTATGCAAACAATATTCACATGTTGGTTTAGATTCATCACACTAGATAATAAAGGATTTTTTGGGGGAAAAGAACCCAGCCAAAAACCCATGAAATTTTTGTTAGTAAAAATTGAATTCTTGGTTAATTAATGAATTTATTTTGGGGTTTTTTTTGAGTATTGATTGTTTGTTATTTTGCCACTTCTTTCAATATTCACATACTTTTATTCGTAATTTTTTACAACTTAAACAACCATTTCTTGATCGTTTCACCGTTCTTCTTTTAGACATTGCGAAAATGAAAATGATAATGAAGATTATGATATTAATGATAATGAATTTGTTTACAAGTTTATCCAGAAATTTAAAGTTGCCATTTTTTTTTGGAGTTGTTTTATAAATGTAATTTTAATTTGATAATTAATTTTTTATTTTTAAACCAGCTAAGGCGGGTTAAAGCTCCAAGGCCAAATTTTTTTTTTTTCAGGGTTTTCTTTGAGTATTGTTATCACCAAAAGAGAGAAAAAGAAAAGTGAACCAAGTTATTTTTATCAATGACAAGTACTAAAAACTTATATAATCACGGAGGTTTATTAGTAATTTAATCGTTGTTGATCTATTGGTGATTCTTATAAATATACCAATAAAGATTGGCAATATTTACTTCAAGATTGATAAAAGATCTTCAATGTAGGAATGTAGGCACACATAGTCCCCGCCCCTCAACCAATTTTACTTCAGAAAGAGATTTGCCTTCTAATTACTGTTCTATTACTATTCTATTGAATGGATTCTGGTGTATTGTAAATGTTTTACAATTACCAACGGGAATTAAACATACATCTGTTGAATCACTCTTACAATACATTAACACCACCACAACTCCCTTTATAAAACCCTGGTTGTCTCTTGGATATACTTTTATTCTTTCAACGTTCTACAATCCTCAATTCACCCCCCCTTGAAAAGTTAATGATTCTCGATTTCCTACTCCATCTATTGTTCTTATTGAACTTAGTCCATAGGTTGTCTCTGATTTTTTTGGTGTAGTATTACGTGTTTAAAAAGACAATACAACAATAATTTAAAAATTGCTTGATTAGTAACAAAGACAACAACAAAGACAGTCTACTTTCAAAAGTGTTTTCACACTTCATCTTCGATCTTCTCTTTCTCTCCTCATTTTTCAACAGTTGTCACAACTACCTAAATATCAATCTATTAACGCTGTCTTGTGAATAAGACATGAATTAGGGTGGCGAATACGAGTAAAGTGAAAAGTGTGTAGGGTTTGTTGTGAATTACGAAACTGGCAACCAATAATTCTCAGGAACAACAAACGGAAAAAAAAAAGCGACACTCTAAAAAAAAAAATAGAAAGAAAAAATTGGCACAACGCAAAAAAATTAATCAGACAATTTAATATAACAAGATCTCACTTCTTTAAGAGACCCCGAAGGAATCTAACTCATTGGTATCCTTAATTATAATGTCTTCTTCAGAAACATCAGAAATAAAAGGTTCATTACTTTTAGCATGGCAAGTTAAAGATAAGCATTGTCTTGTAATAGGTGCAGGTGATGTTGCATTATCACGTATTCATCATTTAATTAAAGCTCAAGCCAAAATCACGGTTGTAACAGGTGCATCAAAAATTCATCCTCAAATCATTGAATTAAATAATCAAGGGAAATTATATAATTTTTTCCAAAGAGATTATCAATCTAATGATTTAACCATTTATGAAAATATAAATTCTCGTATCAATGATTTAGATTTAATCAATTCGGAAAATTATAATTTAATTGATCAACAAGTATATCAAGAAATGTTTGCTGTTGTATGTTGTTGTATTGATGATTATGAATTGTCAACAAAGATTTATTATCAATGTAAATATCTTCGTATTCCTGTCAATATCGCTGATAAACCTCCATTATGTGATTTTTATTTTGGATCAATGATAAATCAAGATAATTTACAAATTATGATTAGTACTAATGGGAAATCTCCTAGATTATCAAGAATGATTAAAGATAATATATCTAAAGAATTTGAAAATGTTAATTTAAATCAAGCCGTGGAAAATTTAGGGTTAATAAGAAGTAGATTAAGAGAAATGATTTTAATTGATGATGATTTAAATACTATAGATACAAGAATGACTTGGATTAAAAATTTGACGGATTTTTTCACATTAAAACAATGGAGTGAAATAAATTTGATCCCACCAAGTTCTACACCTCCTTATGATAATAGATTTCAATATGTTGATAATATCATTAATTATTTCCCAGATTATCCACCTAAAGATTATGAAGAATTTAAAGATGCCATAATTAGATAATCTAAATAATTAATTAGTAGATAAATCTTCATGAATAAATAGTTTATTACCACCACCACCAACATATTCTCCAACTATATGACCATCACCTTTCAATTGATATTGATAACTCATTAATCCTTCTAATCCTACAGGACCTCTAGCATGGATCTTATTGGTACTAATACCTACTTCAGTACCAAATCCATACCGGAATCCATCAGCAAATCTTGTTGATGCATTCCAATAAATACCAGCAGAATCAATACTTTTCAAAAACTTTTCAGCAATAGCTTTATCTTCAGTAATAATACATTCAGTATGTTTTGATGAATGTTCATTAATATGTTTGATGGCTTCATCAACATTATCAACTAATTTCACCGAAATATCAAATGAAAGATATTCTTTATCAAATGAATCCGCTTCAACATCTTTAATATAGTCGTCTCCCTTGATATTGATATTGATATTATCACCACTTGAAATGATTTGTTTGATTTCTGGAGTGACATGAATGGTAACTTTAGCAGCAATTAATATTTGTAAGATTTCAATAATTTGTTGTTGAGGAATATGAGAATTTATTAATAATTGTTCAACAGCATTACAACCAGCGGGATAATTTGTTTTTGAATCAACAATAATTTTTTTAGCTTTAATAATATCAAATTTTTCATCAACATAAATTGAACAAATCCCATCAGCATGACCCAATACAGGGATTTTAGTATTTGATTTAATATTTCGAACTAATTCATTAGACCCACGAGGAATAACTAAATCGATATATTTATCTTGATTCAATAAATCAGCCACATCTTCTCTACTTTGAATCAATTGTATAGCATCACGAGGAACATCAGTTTCAATTTGTAAAGTTTGATTAATAATTTCACTCATGATTTTAAATGTTTGATAAGATTCTTTACCACCTTTTAATATAGCCGAATTCCCCGATTTAATAGCTAAAGCAGTAATATTTGCAATAACTTCAGGACGACTTTCAAATATAATTAATAATACTCCAATAGGAGCAGTAACTCGATATAAATTTAATCCTTCATCTAATTTTTTCGCCAATGTGATTTTCCCCATTGGATCAGGTAATTGAGCAACATCTAATATACCTTGTAACATAGAATCATATTTCCCCGGGTTGGATAAATCTAATCGTTTAATTAATGATGAAGATAAATTTTGGGATTGGGCATTTTCCATATCTAATTTATTGGATTCAAGAATTTTATCCTTGTTGGTTAATAAAGCATCATGGATTTTTTGTAAAGCTAATGATCTTTGATCATTGGTTAAAGTTTTCAATGAGGCAAAAGCAGAGTTGGCAGCTTTAGCTATAGTTTCTGCTGTCATATTGGGGATGATTTGTGGTGAATAGGAAGAATGGAGGGGAGGGGGGGTAGAGTGATTGACTAACTAAGTCGGAATTTTTTTTTTTTTTTCAATTCACAAGTAGGCAAAATGACAGAATGAGTCAAAAAAAGATTGAAACTTTCCAACACCAAAAAGTATTATTTGGACAGAATTTATGTTTCTTGGTGGTAGCAGTAGGTCCAAAAAAAAAGGGTTATGCTCGTCATAGTGTGTACATAATCATGTCAACGTACCATTTTAGGGCGGAAAAAAAACCCTCGCCATCCAGAAAGAAAAAAAAATAATAAACAAAAGGACACGAAAAAAAAAAAGAGAGGAAAACATTTCGTGTCTAATTTTCAATCTACTTACTTAATATTAAGAGTAGTAACATCATCGTCTTGTCTTGTCTTGTCTTGTCTTTGGGAGGGTTGTCTCAATAATTAAAAACCACCACACCCGCACACTAACAGAGTACTCTCTTTTTTTTTTTTTTTCCAACCTACATAATTTTTTGTTGTTGTTTTTTTATTAAAGGCTGTGTTGTCTAATAAAACATTGACAATGTCCAATTATAATCGGACAGATAATAGCAAATCTAATGCTAATCCCAATCCCAATGCTAATCCTAATAATCCCTTTTCAGATAATGCTAATAATCTTATTGATTTAGATCTAGAATCAAATCCTTATGGAGATTTCAACCCTAATCATGTATATCCTCAAACACAACGAAACACGACCACTAACACGACCACCACCACAACAACACCCCATGATCCATTTGCTGATCAATTTGTTTTAACAGATGATTCAGATGAAGACAATGATGATGATGATGATGTAGATGGACATAATGCTCATAATACTTCTTTCGCTTCATCTTCACAAAATAGACAAGTACCTTTACTAAATACAGCTAATATTCCTAAATCTCCTACTAATAGATTTTTCAACACCCATAATACCAACAACAATGAATATATTAATATGACAGATAAACAAGAAACGTCACGAGATTTTGATATAACCCATATTTTCCGAAAATTGAAAAGTAAAATAACTGGTAAACCAGCCAATTTAGGTTTAAATGATCGACAACAATCTCATCAACAACAACAACCAAGAGAAATCAATATAATGAATCATTCAGCTAATGCCGGGTTTGGTTATTATGGGAACCATATATCAACGACAAAATATAATATTGCCACTTTTTTACCAAAATTTCTTTTCGAACAATTTAGTAAATATGCCAATTTATTTTTCCTTGTTACATCGATTATTCAACAAGTACCTCATGTTTCCCCCACAAATAGATATACTACCATTGGAACATTAATTGTAGTGTTGGTTGTTGCTGCCATTAAAGAAATGTTTGAAGATATAAAACGTGCCAATGCTGATAAAGAATTGAATCGAACTAAAGTTTTGGTGTTGGACCCTGTAACCGGCAATTTTACCTTGAAGAAATGGATTAAAGTTCAAGTGGGAGATGTTGTCCAAGTATTAAATGAAGAACCATTCCCTGCTGATTTAATATTATTGAGTTCTTCTGAACCAGAAGGGTTATGTTATATTGAAACTGCAAATTTGGATGGAGAAACTAATTTAAAAATAAAACAAGCTATACCAGAAACTGCTCACTTGGTCAATCCTCGAGATTTAGTTAAAGATTTAAATAACGCCCAAATATTATCTGAACAACCAAATTCTTCATTATATACTTATGAAGGGAATTTGAAAAATTTCCGTCGTGGTCCCGATATCCCGTTATCACCAGAACAAATGTTATTAAGAGGTGCCACTTTAAGAAATACTCAATGGATTAATGGGGTAGTTATTTTCACGGGTCATGAAACTAAATTAATGCGTAATGCAACTGCAGCTCCAATTAAACGTACTGATGTGGAAAGAATCATTAATTTACAAATTCTTGCATTATTTGGTGTTTTGATTGTTTTAGCATTGATTTCTTCCATTGGTAATGTAATTAAAGTCAAAGTTGACGGTGATAAATTGGGGTATTTACAATTAGAAGGAATCTCTATGGCTAAACTTTTTTTCCAAGATTTATTGACTTATTGGATTTTATTTTCCAATTTGGTCCCCATTTCATTGTTTGTCACGGTTGAATTGATCAAATATTATCAAGCATTTATGATTGGAAGTGATCTTGATATGTATTATGAAGAAACTGATACACCCACGGGAGTAAGAACATCATCACTTGTTGAAGAATTGGGACAAATTGATTATATTTTCAGTGATAAAACCGGTACATTAACCAGAAATGTCATGGAATTTAAATCATGTTCTATTGGTGGTCGATGTTATATTGAAGAAATCCCTGAAGATGGACACGCCCAAGTAATTGATGGCATTGAAATTGGGTATCATACTTTTGATCAATTACATGCAGATTTGAAAAATACTTCGACTCAACAATCAGCGATAATTAATGAATTCTTGACATTACTAAGTACTTGTCATACTGTTATCCCCGAAGTGACTGAAGAAAAAATTAACTATCAAGCTGCCTCTCCTGATGAAGGAGCACTTGTACAAGGTGCCGCTGATTTGGGTTATAAATTCACCATTCGTAGACCAAAAGGGGTCACCATTGAAAATACTTTAACTGGCAATTCATCAGAATATGAATTATTAAATATTTGTGAATTCAATTCTACTAGGAAAAGAATGTCGGCTATTTTCCGTTGTCCAGATGGAGTGATTAGATTATTTTGTAAAGGGGCTGATACAGTTATTTTGGAAAGACTTTCCCAAGATGAACCTCAACCATTTGTTGATTCAACTCTAAGACATTTAGAAGATTTTGCTGCTGAAGGATTGCGTACTTTATGTATTGCTTCACGTATTATATCTGATGAAGAATATAATTCATGGTCACAAACTTATTATGAAGCATCTACTTCATTGGATAATCGTAGTGATAAATTAGATGCTGCTGCTGAATTGATTGAAAAAGATTTATTTTTACTTGGTGCCACAGCTATTGAAGATAAATTACAAGATGGCGTCCCGGAAACAATTCATACTTTACAACAAGCAGGAATCAAAATTTGGGTTTTAACTGGTGATAGACAAGAAACCGCCATCAATATTGGGATGTCATGTAAATTACTTAGTGAAGATATGAATTTATTAATCATTAATGAACAAACGAAAAATGACACAAGATTAAATTTACAAGAAAAACTTACTGCTATACAAGAACATCAATTTGATGCTGAAGATGGATCTTTAGAATCATCACTTGCATTAATTATTGATGGACATTCCTTAGGTTATGCCTTGGAACCAGATTTAGAAGATTTACTCATTGAGTTAGGTTCACGTTGTCGAGCTGTCATTTGTTGTCGTGTTTCACCATTACAAAAAGCTCTTGTGGTGAAAATGGTGAAACGGAAAAAGAAAACCTCATTATTATTAGCCATTGGTGATGGTGCCAATGATGTTTCTATGATACAAGCGGCTCATGTTGGTGTAGGTATTAGTGGGATGGAAGGTATGCAAGCAGCAAGAAGTGCTGATGTATCGATTGGTCAATTTAAATTTTTGAAAAAATTATTATTAGTTCATGGTGCTTGGTCATATCAACGACTTTCAAATGCAATTTTATATTCATTTTATAAAAATATTGCTTTATATATGACTCAATTTTGGTTTGTTTTCACTAATGGATTTTCTGGTCAATCAATTGCTGAATCATGGACTTTGACATTTTATAATGTATTATTTACTTCATTACCTCCATTTGTCTTGGGGGTATTTGATCAATTTGTTAGTGCTAGATTATTGGATAGATATCCTCAATTATATCAATTGGGTCAAAAACGGAAATTTTTCAATGTGGCGATTTTTTGGACTTGGATTTTAAATGGATTTTATCATTCAGCAGTGATTTTCTTGTGTTCATTTTTCATTTATAGATATATGAATGTGGCATCAAATGGTCAAACCACCGATAATTGGTCTTGGGGTGTCGCCGTATATACCACATGTACATTAACAGCATTGGGTAAAGCGGCATTAGTGGTTACCATGTGGACAAAATTCACTGTTATTGCCATTCCAGGGTCATTTTTATTATGGTTAGGTTGGTATCCTGCTTATGCAACAATTGCTCCCATGATTAATGTTTCTGATGAATATAGAGGAGTTTTAAGAATGACTTATCCACTTATAACGTTTTGGGGAATGGTATTTGGAGTAGCAATATTATGTTTATTACGAGATTTTGCTTGGAAATATTTTAAAAGAAGATATAATCCTGAAAGTTATCATTATGTTCAAGAAATTCAAAAATATAATATTCAAGATTATCGACCAAGAATGGAACAATTTCAAAAAGCAATTAGAAAAGTTCGACAAGTTCAAAGAATTAAAAAACAAAGAGGTTTTGCCTTTTCTCAAGTTGAAGGTCAAGATCAAGATAAAATTGTTAGATTATATGATACTACTAAAAAAAGAGGAGTTTTTGGGGAATTATCAGAAAGTAAGTAAATAGAGTATGAGTAGTATATTAATGCAATCAATGAATGTTTTTTTTTATTTATTTAAAGCTATAGAACTGTTTGATATACAACTATCTCACTCCCAATTGTGACTTGAATAAATAGTAATACCTATCACCTAGTAATCTTTATCTTAACGTAATCTCTGCAAAGCACAATCAATGTATAAAAGCATAAAAATTAAATCTTGGTGAGGTTTAAGTTCATAATTATAATGAACAACAATTACTAAAAGGGATGGTATCAACAAATTATAGGCTAGGTAGAACCATAGTGGCTGTTCGGGTAGTTTGGGTAGTTTGGGAAGGTTGGATAGTTTGAGAAGGTTCCATGGCTGACTCTAAATTAACAGAGAACGATATAATGTACAAAAAAACATTCAGAATTTTAAACAACCTTTATATATATATTAAATGTACTTGTCATCAACTTGCCGTTGCTTTTGATGATGCTTTCCTGTTAAATATACCTTTAAGAACCAGCTTCACTATCTCAACTAATATTAACCCTTATACTTCTTGTTTTGACATTCCATAATGACACAAAAGATTGTGAAATATTTTTAGCCTCAAGGGGGTTCTACTCGTTCCATCTCAAACACACATTCTTTGTATCACCAATACCTTTTGCTAACAGAGGAACAAAAAACTGACAGGCATGTCATTAACCCTATAGCACTGCTACTACAAACCAAAGGATTTACAATAGTGGGAATGTCAAATCATGTATATTATTAACACATTACACATATTTATTTTCAGGTACATAATACTCAATATCTAAAACTTCAAAATGGTAATGTACCTTAAACTTTCTCCTTCATGTCTAGTTGAATATTATACTTGCTAATGTCAAAAATCATGTCTTCACACATTCCAGGTTGTAGCTAAATAACTGGGAGAGAAGCAAAACTTGTCAACTACAGAGTATATACATATATATTATTATAAAGTCCCCCCAAAATCTGATATTTTGTTATTAACCAACTCATTACCACTTTACAGTATTATATTTTAAAATAACTCTATGAAAACTCAATCCTTATCTATTTTGTGGTTACGGTTATACATATTGATTTTATTTATTAGAAACTGTCTTTGTGATGAGAAAATCATAGACAGCTCTAAATATGGAAGATTAACTATCACCAACAACACTTCCCAAGACACTTTAGAGGTTGCAAACACTCTACCTAATTCTCAACCAAAAATGTTTATGCACAAAACTGAGACGTATTCCGTTGAAGTAATTAATGCTACTACCTTGTCTGAAAACACACGAAAGAAAAGGTTTGATGTGTCTGGACCTGTTCGAACACCTGCTCAAGCAAATGTTTGTGTTCTAGGTGCTGCCTTTAGTTACCAAGTTATGAAAGACATACCTAATGGAATTAAATATTTATTGAAAACGGATCAATGTCAGACAGATTTGGCAATGGTTGAAGTATACAGAGACATTGATGTATATTGGCAAGCTGGTGAAATCACTGGATCTTGTGACCTCATACGAAAATCTGAAATAATTGAATTGGTATTACAAGAGCAAATTGATGAAGTATACAACACACGTATTTGTGCTTTCCAATGTATTAAGTTAAGGCGTGGTTTGGATTGGACGTTTTATTTGAAATTTGGAACCAGTAGAGATTTGGTTCAATACACAGAATGCAGCAGCAAAACAGGAGGATTCAGTGAATGTAGAGAAGGTGAAATTAACGATATTTGACACCTTTTAACATAAGTGATTGTGGGGATTGTAGAAGAGTATTTCAGGTTTGTGGAGATAATATGAATTACATTGCTGAATATCTAAATTATCACTTGTTCTTTCCTTTTTATGTACTTCCCGCATCATTTACTTGTTCAAAAAGTGCAATGTTATACGTTTCTCTACTTACAATATATTATCATTTCTATAAGTATCCATCTCTAAGATATGTTATTGATATTTGAGCGATATCACACGACCTATAATCTGATATTTGTTTGAGAAGATACATTTAAAAATTTTCTGTTCTTTCCAATTCACATTTACGATCAACTGTTATCTCAATACACCATATTATGGCTGACGTGGAAAAGAAACCGGAGGCGGTCTCCTCTGATCCAGCAGAAAAGAAACTTTCAAACAAGGAGTTGAAAGAATTGAAAAAGAAGGAAAAGGCAGCCAAAAGAGCAGCCCAGAAGGAAGCCATTGGGATCACTCCAGAACAACAAAAGAAAATAGCCGAACAAAAGATTGAAAAGAAGAAGCAGCAACAAACTACATCAGCATCAAATGTAAAGAAACAATTGAACCAAACTATTGTCAAAGACGAAAGAAAAGTTCCAGCTTTATTTGGCCATTTAGAGACTCGTGAACAAAGAAATGCCGCATCACCAACTATTTCCAATGTTGTACATCCTACCATCTTGTCCCTAACATTGAAATATTCTAGTTACAAAGTTGTGGGATCAAGTTCAAGATTGAGCAACATGTTACAAGCTTTTAAACAAGTGATCCAAGATTATTCAACCCCTGAGAACACAACATTGACTAGACATTTGACAGCTCACTTATCCCATCAAATTGAATTCTTGAAAACGGGCCGTCCTTTATCAGTTTCTATGGGTAATGCAATCAGATGGTTGAAACAAGAAATATCTGTGATTTCAATTGATACTTTAGAAGCCAAAGCTAAAGAAATACTATGCACAAAGATTGATGATTTCATTAAGGAAAAAATCGTTCTTTCTGATCGTTTGATTGTGGATTCAGCTTCAAGACATATTTGTAATGGGTCTACTATTTTAACTTATGGCCACTCACAAGTATTAGAAGAGTTGTTTAAATATTGTGTCGTTGAACAAGGTAAAAAATTCAATTTAATAATTGTGGATTCTCGACCTTTATTTGAAGGGAAGAAATTATTGAAAAACTTGGTGAGTACATCTTTGGAAGAAAAGGTTGAAACAAATTCTGTTTCTAGTTTGACAATGGAAAAGGTCCCAATTACACAAAGTCACATTAGTGTTCAATATGTTCTTATCAATGCCTTGTCATCAACTCTTTTAGAAGATGTGGATTGTGTGTTTTTGGGTGCCCATGCAATGTTATCCAATGGACGTCTTTACTCCAGAGTGGGTACTGCTTTGATCGCTATGATGAGTCACACCAGAAATATCCCGGTCTTAGCCTGTTGTGAGTCTGTCAAATTCTCAGACAAAGTGCAATTAGACTCTGTCACAACTAATGAATTGGCTGATTCTGAAGATTTAATTCAAGGTATTGATTCCAAGAAACCACCACAAAAACAATCATTTGCATTAGAACAATTTTTGAAAGAAAGTGAACAAGAAAACAAACAACCAAAACAAGTTAAAGGTAAGCTGGAAGCAGATGCTACCGCAGACCAATCAGATGATCTGGAACCTTTGAAGAATTGGCAAGACGTGAAAAATTTAAATATAATCAACATTATGTATGACTTGACCCCACCAGAGTATATCAACAAAGTTATCACAGAATTGGGTGCGTTACCTCCTTCTTCTGTTCCTGTGATTTTAAGAGAGTATAAAAATGCATAATATATAGCTATTGGGTAATTTAGATGAATGTGAAATTTAATTAATATCTATACATGTTTATGTAGTTTTTCTAAGTTCTGTTAACACAACATTTGAATTTTCTGTTCTGGAAAACTCTTCCAATGCATCGATTATAGTCAGTGTTTGGTGTACTTTGTTCAAGTAGAGGTTTAATTGTTTTGATAACCTTATAAATTGAATTTTCACGTTTTCAATAGAATCGACCGTTAGACACTTTTGTTTCAAAAACTCCCATGTACTGATTAATAGATTGGCATTTACTTGTTTCCCCGAGTCTTCTATTTCTGTCAATACTTTCTTAAATATTTCTGTAGTTTCCAATTTAGATCTCCATGTATTTTCAATAAATTGTGATTGGAAAATTTTCACTAATCGATCAAACACAAATTCAAACAATTGATTATTAATATCAGGCTGTGTGTAAAATGCAACTGCCACGTTATTCAAAATCTTCAATTTCTTTTCCTCTAATTCAATGTTCTCTTTGGCATTCAATTTTCTGGTATCTCCCTCGTCATCCATCTCTTCATCACTGTCATCGTCAGTAGAGTCATATCTATCACTCAACACGTTTGTCATGATTTCAATATATAAGTCAACAAGTTCATCGTCTTCATGGAAATGGTGGATATACTTACCACAAGAAACAATTGCATGCTTTTGATAAGCCTTGTTTCGTCTTTTGATCTCAACCGTTACAGTTTTATTAATTGCTTCGTAAATATCCTGATGATGTGCAATATACGTTTTGGACATTATGGCAAACGATACCAATGAATCAAAAACCAATTCCTTACCATCCCAAGATTTTCCCTTATTGGATTCTATTAATAACTTTAGAATTTCATCAATTATTGTAATAGAAAATTGATTCAAATTATCAATTACCAAACACAAGTTTGAAAGTGCCTTGGCTAATGTCTTTCTTATCAAGAAATCATTAGACTTGAGATATTTTTTAACTAAATCGATAATTTCCACAAGGTATAATTTGATTGCTGAATTACCGCCACTGGTATTTTCAATCCACTCTCTTTCGAAATTCTCAACCACTTCTTTGCTAGGATCGAATCTTCCGATATACGCAACTGGTAAAAATGCTGAAGCTACTGTTTCGAATTTATCCCCAGAATACTTGGAGACACTCTCACTGGCTACGGATGCCAAAACTCTTGACCTTTCGTCACCAGCGTCGGTTGCTTCAAAGTACATCTTGGTGATTTTATTTGAATATTTAATCACTGTTTCCACTTTCGCAATTCGACACAAATGACCACAGGCTGCTGCATAGCTTGAAGCAACTGTGTCGTTTCGATCGTTAATTTGAGTCATGGCAACAACCAATAATCTGTCACCATATGGTTTAACCATATGAAGATGATGGGTTACCATATTCATAATTACCATTGCAGCACTTACTTTGGTAGGCAAACCAACTCCTTTCTTAATTGTTCTTTCCAATCTGGTAATGAAATCAGGTAGCAATAAATCATCCAATTGATTTAATAATTTTTCAATTGCATCCATCAATGGCGAATGTCCCACACTCTTCATTCTTTTCGCATCAATTTCATTATGATCAACATTGTACTTGCTGGCATTCAAAACTAAATAATTGACAACTTCCGGTTCTAAACTTGAAAATAAATTTATGAAATTCTCAATTAACTCTGGGACATACTCTTTCATACTCTTGTTTCCTGATTTACACAATTTCAAGACAGTTTCCAACGCGAAATCTTTAACTTCTTGTGAATCAGACAACAAACCTTTACTACCAAGTAAAAATGGAATCAAGAACAGTAAAATAGATTTTGTATTGGTGGACGCATTAGAATTGGTTTCCAATAATCGAGTCAATTTAGTTGCTAATGATTTGGTTAAATTAGTGCCTTCTTTTCTCACACTTTCCTTGATATCATCCATAACCCTGAAACTCATGGTCCATATATCGTCAAGTTTAGACTGATACTTGTTCAACTCTACCATCTGCAATAAATCATTCATGGCAGCAGTACTCCCTTGTCTGGTTCTCCACTCTTTCTTACCCATACTAGTTAACAATTCTTTTAAAATTTTGTCAAAATTAGCATCTACTGCCTTGGAAGTGTCCTTAATCAAAGCATTCCAGATATCATTCATAGATGTAGAAACTCCGACATTTGGATCATATCTATATCTGAACAATTTGGGAATTAATCTATCAGCTAGTTGTTGATTGTCTGTCAAAAGTTTATCTAATGATGATTGTGCCAAAATTGATTCTAATCCAAACGCTATACCTTTTCTAGAAGACCATAACGACGATGATTTTGCAAGGGACATAAACTTATACACCAAACTTGGATCACCAACATCTTGGGCCAAGTTTAAAACATCTTTGTAAGTTGAGACTGACCCCTCGTTTGTCCGTAACAAGTCTGGTTCAAATAATTCAGTATCGTGCTCCACTGATCCTGACGTGAAAGATGAAGTGTTTGATTGGGTGAATGATTTCAATAATGATTTCACAAGTGTTTCTTTTAAATCAAAATCACCCATTTCATAAACCAACCCCAACCCTCTTGACGCCGATTCTTGGACCAATTCGTCCCTGTCAGCTAAAAATCTCATAAATGCAACATGAATTTCTGCTGCTTTGGAACGAACAGCATCAAGGTTATTACAATATTGTACAAGAGACAATAACCAAATACAACCTGCTTTTCTTAAGGATGGCTGAGTGTTTCTGCAAGCAGCGAGAATATTGTTCAACAAAGCTGCCACTCGTGATGTATCATGGGGAATATACTCGACAGTTGCATCGGGAATGTCCAACTGTTTGCTTAATAATTTTGAGTTCCAACCAGCAGCAGCGACAACAAGTGCTTCTCCAGAAGTAAACAAATATTCCACCTGTTTTGAAACATGGGTGTTGAAAATTATTTGTTCGTCATCACTCAAACTTTCGGAATCCAGCCCAGTTTTTCCAGTTAAGGTCAAATACCCGAATGCTATAACTGAACGTTCGTCAATCTTTTTCACCTTAGCTCTGATAATATCCTTGAATCTATCAACAAATGACGATAAATCTTGGTTGACTATGGGGCCCAACACGCCAAACATAGCTAATTGTGAAATTGCATCTAATGCCAGATAATAAAAACCAGATTCTGATAACATCGTTTCAAGCATTTGCAAGATACTTGTCAAAACTGAGGTTGGAATGACCTGTAATCTGTTTCTCAACACTATTCTAGAAATTAAATAACTGGCTGCTAATAGTCTACCCTTTGACTTTTTATATGTTGCGTTTGCAATTAGTTGGTTTAACAAAGAGCCAACATCCTCATCGGATACACCTGGATGACTAGCAATAATAGCAAACGACTTGCATACTCGTGCTAAAGAAATATCATCAAGAACATCAGCATCAACCAAACGCAATAAATCTTGGGACTTTGGAATTAGTGCTTCAACCGCTGTTGAGAATGCAGAGGACAATAATCTAGCTAATATCAAACCATAAGAAGTATCTGTGGTAATACTAGTTGAATTGTCAAATTGGCCCGTGACAGCATCAACACAAATAGACAACAACTTGAATACACTTTCCTGAACTGTGGGGTTCTGCATTTTTGCAATAATTAAATTTCTCACAGTGTCATTCATCTCAATTGCCTTTTCAAGTCTAATGGACCAGTCTTGATCACATGCAATAACTGTCGTCTTATCTTTGACTGCATTCATCACTAATACTTGCTCGGCAAACCCAATTGCCTTAGGAAGCGACAAAAAAATTGCATTGTCGTGAGACGTTTTAGCATTTTCAATTTCAGTCAGTAAAGTGGCGATAAAAGACTCAAATGATGGGAACTCAACTGATGATTCTTGCCCTAATAAGTATGAAGTAGATTTGAATTCAGTGGTGTTTCCAGCTTGGTTTATATTGAACCAATAAGGATGTAATCCATTCAAACCTTCTTCAATAGTGTGAGGAGCATGGGTTTTTGATGTACCCAAAATAGACAAATACCTTGCCTCTGGGTCTTGGAAGGGGTACGTTGAGTTGACATATTTAACAACAATGTATTTGGCTGAATCAATAGTAATGTACTTCCGCAACAAACTTTTTAATTCAATTTTTCTGGAGTCAGATAAACTGCTCAAATGCACTGTTAGTCCTGAAAGCGCTTGCTGAATGGAAGGGGTCAATTCTGGTGATTGATTTGTTGCCCCTAACGAATCAAATAAGAACTCCAAAAAGGACCAGTCATTAAAAAATATACTAGGCTGTGATTTCAAAATTTCACCCAACGCTTCGTATTTCGAGTTTACGTCCTTGATTTTGTTCAGATAATTTGTCCCCATTGACACTTCAACACATGGCCATCCTTCTGCGATTATACTGTTTCTCAATTGATGAGCGATGTCTTCGTTGAATTTTTCTAAATTTTCCTCTGGCACTGGTGACTGGCCAAGCTTTCTTATAAACTGTATTGCCAACAGTCTCAATCTGGAGTTATCAGATCCAAGAGCAGCTGACGCGATTTTGTCCTGCGAATGTACTTTATGACTTTTAATCAAAACCTGCAAGATTTTGCATTGCAAATTCGAGTCGACTGCTGGAGCATTTGTGCCAAGAAACAACAGAATGATATAGTCGATAAATGATATATTATCATACACGATAATCAGATCAAAATCAACGCCCAATTTTCTAAATGCGATCTCTGATGGTTCATTTATTGAAGACGAAGGATCTGCCGATGCAATTAATAATGGCAAGGCAATTTGTTCAGGAATAAAACCAGATTTCAAAAATTCAAGTAGATTATTTTTGACTTGGAAAATATCGTCTCTCGTTTTATAAGTGACTGCTGCGTCGGTTGTAAAAAAAGCATTATCTTGTACACTCAATCCCGGTGTAGCCTTATTTGTAGACTCGGGTAATAGCAAGAGAAATTTGCTAATAAGTAACGACAAATATTGTTCATCAATTGGGTTCTTGTCTAATTGTAAAAACCTTCTCATATTGTCATATTCGTCTGTCCCTTTCATAGGCATTTTCCAATTCTGCAATAACTTACAGATGATATTGAAAATTCTTGCTGATATGGAATTGGGATAGTTATGTAAACCTTCAATGATAGTGGGGATGAGTTGTTTCTTTTCCTCTTCATTTAACCTATCCACACCTCTAGAAACAAATAAAGCGGAATATAGTCTAACAGATGTTGGGTCAGTCTCAACATTGGGGGTTTTGATTTGTTGGATCAAAGCTTCCACTGGGAGTTTAATTGTCCTTGCTGCCGTTATTCTTGGTACTATATGCTGAATGATTTTGAGTACAGCTTGTCTCACTTCAATGTGAGGACTGGCTAACTTTAATAGGACTGGAGCAAGATATATGTTTAAGGCATTCTCGAATTGCTTGTCGTTTTCAGCTAAAGCTATTCTAAGCTCTACCTTATTAACCAAAGCTAATTCTTGAGAAGACATAAGTAAGGAGAAGTTTTGGTTGTTTTTAGGTGTTTTTGGTAGAAGTAAAAATAGTGGCAAAATTTTGGTTTTACAACAGAGAGAAAAAAATGAGTTTAGGCGAAAACTAGAGTTTGCCAATACCAACATTTGCATTTCATGCAGAGAATTATCAATCAATTCTTTATAGAGTTTATAAATGTCAGTTTAAGCTGAAAAAAAATTATTATAGTACAAATGTAAGATACTCTCATAATCAATGGGACCTGAATTGGACCCTCATAAATTAAAGCCTAGTCTATAAAACAAAACTATTTAGCAGCAATGATTATAAAAAATTAGAAACCACCTCTCAATCTCAAGACCAAGTGCAAGGTAGATTCTTTTTGGATGTTGTAGTCAGACAAGGTTCTGCCATCTTCTAATTGTTTACCAGCAAAAATCAATCTTTGTTGRTCTGGTGGAATACCTTCTTTGTCTTGGATCTTGGATTTGACGTTATCGATGGTGTCAGAAGATTCGACTTCCAAAGTGATAGTCTTACCAGTTAAAGTTTTAACAAAGATTTGCATACCACCTCTCAATCTTAAAACCAAATGTAAAGTAGATTCTTTTTGGATGTTGTAGTCAGACAAGGTTCTACCGTCTTCCAATTGTTTACCGGCGAAAATCAATCTTTGTTGGTCTGGTGGAATACCTTCTTTGTCTTGGATCTTGGATTTGACGTTATCGATGGTGTCAGAAGATTCGACTTCCAAAGTGATAGTCTTACCAGTTAAAGTTTTAACAAAGATTTGCATACCACCTCTCAATCTTAAAACCAAATGTAAAGTAGATTCTTTTTGGATGTTGTAGTCAGACAAGGTTCTGCCATCTTCTAATTGTTTACCGGCGAAAATCAATCTTTGTTGGTCTGGTGGAATACCTTCTTTGTCTTGGATCTTGGATTTGACGTTATCGATGGTGTCAGAAGATTCGACTTCTAAGGTAATGGTTTTACCAGTCAAAGTTTTAACGAAAATTTGCATTGCTTGTAGATTTGTATATATATGTTAGTTGACGATTGTCAGAATTTGTAATGTAAAATAGAAAGAAAAAGCAAGAAGAAAAAAAACTGTGTTGATTCATTTCAAACAGTGGCGACCTTCCACCCCCTATTTATAATCTTTTGGTTATCGATTAACACCGCATTGTTGTTGGTCAGTGCACGACAGTGGTATGTGTGTGCTGTACGTAAGGTCACGACATTTTCCTAATTTAGACAACAAAACAAAGCAATTACTACAACCAAAAAGAAAAAAGAAATTCACATTATTAATCGTCAGCGTCAACCAAATGGTTCGAGTTCACCATTACTTCCCAACGCTTTAACTATTACTGTCGTTAAGGCAACTAGGATATAGCAAAAAAGAAAAGAAAAAAAAAACACTTCTTTAGTCGGATTAACTATGAGGAACAAAGGGTTTTGATACAAGATGGATTTTTCATTCCAATTAGCTTGCATCTATCAATTGTTATGAATGACCTACCCAATGTATGAAATAGTTGTGTTCATAACCTCTTCGATCTTATTAGCAATTGAATAACAAATTAAGCTTTATTGACCGTCATATATTATTTGTTCAGCCTCTCCTATTTTAATGTCGCTTCACCCAAGAAATGTCGCAACTACTAAATTTTACTAGAACAATCGAAACCAAAAAAAAAAGAAATTTAAATATCGCAGAATTTGAGCTACCAAAGACTAGACCTATCTGTTGCTGGTGTTGTCTTTGAGGTTTTTAAAGCTGAATGCTACCGTAATTATAAATTAAACCCGTTTGTATAAACATGGTATAAACAATACAAACTTGTATTGAATTAGAATGAACGAGGAAGGAAAGTCTCTAACAATAACTTTACAATTGAGAGAATACAAGAGAAGATTAGCAACAACAGCTCATGATGACTTTGTAAAAGTTTAAATTCGAAAAGTATTGCCATTATATTAAACATTATTCATAACCACGTAAATCAAATAAAAAAAGAAAGAACGAAAAAAACAAACACTATATAATACTAAAAAATAGGAGGCAATTGGTGTGGGTTAGTGATGGTTGGTGAAGTATTTGGAGGGCTTGAACCTGTCGTGATCGGCTGATACCGGCTTGGTTGTTTTAGTATACCATCCATATTATTAGTAAAAGAAAAATCAGCAGCAGTGTTGGAACTGTTGTAGACGTCATTACTGTTAATATATTCATCTTCAGTATGGCTGTGATGTTCGCTTATCGATCTGAGTCGCAAAAGTGGTGGTGTTGCAGGACGTCGAGGTGCTTGCTGTTGTTGTTGTTCTCGGGTGGAATGTTCTTGCTCGACTTGCAATAAATCCACGCCATCCAAACTAGTTCTTTTCAATCCTGGAACCAACATATCTGTTCTTAATTTATGAATATTGATTCTGTAGTTGTTCAAATCTTCTGGTGCTTCCAATAAAGATATGATTTTGTTAACTTTATGCCGTATCGGTTCCTTGTATGTGGAAGGATACGAAATGCGCAGTAAGGGGGAAATAATCAGTTTGTAATCCTTCAATAACCAATCAATAAATTGCACAGAACCATTTTGTAAAAGGTATAGTATGACTGTCAATGCTTTTAAAAGACTAAGGTAAACTTTGTCATCTAATACTTGTTTGTATTTAAGTGTATTAACATCGCTAGGTGTATCTGGACTGGGCAATGTTTTGGATCTTCTTGGAAAACTGTGGGTTCTGTGAATGGTGGATGATAATTTGGATGTATTTGACCGCTTCATCCCTGTGCTATTCATAGTTGTAGGACATATATCTAAAACTGGTTTCAACCTTTTGGTGATAATAGAGATTATGATAGACAAATGTTTTTTACTAAATGTAAGGCTTGCTAATTCAGTCAATTCATGGTTATAGGGACCTAAAGGTTCATTATTGGTGGCGGACTTTATTTTAGACTCAGTGGACGATGTCAAATTCCTCAACGATTGGACAAACGGCATAGTTGATTGTAAATTATGTTTCACTAAAATTCACAGACTGAAACTGACAATAACAGGTGTGGTGATAAACAGAGTCTCTGACACAATGTGATAAATGTTTGTATGAAAAATAAACACGAAAAAAAAAGGGAAGATAATTCTAACCAGTAGTACTGATATAAAGCTATTTCTCTTTTGAATAGATAAAGAAAATAATGACAAATGGAAAAATAAGTCGTGATAAGAAGAAGAAGAATAGTGAAATATTAAATATTTAATCTTTACTCATCATACTAGATATGTCAGGCAATGATGACACTTCCAGTTTTGCTGTTGTTTTTATTGTGTTTATCTCATTGCGTGGAATAGCCGGCAAAAAAAATTAAAACCTCATCTTTTTTTTTTCGTTCGGGTCTTAGTAATTCTCTTCTAAGCCGATTTTATGAATTTGCGGCAG
Source organism: Candida albicans SC5314 (assembly GCF_000182965.3). Classification (NCBI taxonomy): domain Eukaryota; kingdom Fungi; phylum Ascomycota; class Pichiomycetes; order Serinales; family Debaryomycetaceae; genus Candida; species Candida albicans. The sequence goes on from NC_032091.1 coordinate 1,671,698, forward strand.
CCAGATTCTCATTTTACATGAGAGATTTTTTTCAAAAAAAGAATAATAGCTTTTACAAGACTAAGTTCTTCCAATTTACAGCCGTGAACTGATAATGTCCTTAATGAAAGGGCACAACCTTCCAGCCAAGTTGTCCAAAGTATATTGCTATCGTATCCTAGGGTTTCGATAATTATAACCGGACTAGAAATCTAATTTGTCGGACATAAAAGATCCTGGATTTTGTGTCTATATCCAAATGGAGCCAACCAGCAGGCAACGCTCACTATCTTCTTGGCCGGATACTTGAGGTATTTTTCCTTATCCAACGGCCTAAACAATATTTAAACCTATATCCGAACCAAAAAAAAAAGAAAAACATCGTAGCAAGCTTCAAAAATTCAACACGTTTGAGATTGTGTGTCAGGTTAGAATTACCGTCAGAGGTAAAACTTGGTGTGTTACTACAGTTGCGACGTTGTACTAACTCAAAATAAAGTTACCAAACGAAACAAAAACTCCACATTTCAAGCTACCCCTAGCCTTTTGGGTTTTCTTGACATTGGCAGAGTTACTTTAAAACTGATTGTAGAAGTAGTAGGTTAAGTTAATACTGGGAGTACCTAACAGCCACAGTATCTTGTGAATTTGAAGATAACCGGAGCTTAGCCTGAAATAGACAGTTTTATTTGTGTGTAGAAACCAAAACTAGTTGGGAAATTAATTGTCGTGTGAAAAATTAGCAGAAACAAAACAAAAATTGCTACTTAGTATTATTTTGCTTTTTGGTAATTGTAGTACGACCTTTAGAAGATTCTGTACACTACCACCACAACAGAAGAAAAAAAAAGAGGAAAAAAGAAACGAAGAATTTCAAGTAATTAATTACGAAATTATCAAAGCAATTTAACTGGACGGATTAGAAATTGTATTGAAAATTACTTTACTACAACATCAACAACAACAACAATTTCTGTTGGTTGTATTGAAAGTCTATTCAACAATTTATTGTAAACTTAACTAAACTCTAAAGCTGATACAATATAGAATGACCCCAACGGGACAAAGTAAAAAACCTTAAAGAAAAATAAGATAAAATTTTTTTTCTTTCTTTTTTTTTTGTCTTGCATCTTCCATCGGGTCCAACCTGTGGAATTCTGTAAGTGTAGTACGATATTAACAATACCATACAAAAAAAAAGGAGTTAGTGGTAAGTGGGGGCGATCCTAATACAATACGATTCGCCAGTAATATTACTACTACTATTCTCTTCGACCCATAAATAATACAACAACAACAAAATTACTTTGGAGCAGAGCAAAAAAAAAATTATTGAGTAAATAAATAAATGAATCAAAAGAACCTGAATTTGTATTTTTTTTTTAAAAAAAATATATATATATGAATTGTAGATCGACTCAACAACTCTTTTTAACAATCCCCTTTACTTCTTCCTGTTCAGTTATTACTTGACTCCTTAGTTGCACTTAGTACTTTCCTATATATATTCACCTTTTTCCTAAAAAAAAGATTTGATGTTGCAGACTTCAAAAGGTTCAAATTCTTCATCAACTTCAAGCTCAAGATCTGCTAGCATTTCTACAGCCACACCAAACACTATAGTGGAAGATGAAGAACTATTATGTGATCCTAAATCTGAATTGACACCACCAGCAGTTGCAAACCCTTTGAGACCAGTATCTAAATCTAATACTTCTGTGGAAGATGATTCAAAGCCGTCATTCACCTATGATTTGGACGTGTTTAATTTGTGTAAAGAATACCTAAATACCAGGAATCATCATGGATTAGCATTGATTGCCAGACAGAAGGGTATCCCTCCAATTTTGAGGTTCAAAGTGTGGCCAATATTGCTCAAGTCCCATCCATTTGTTATCAGTCCTTTTATTCAGCCAGATAGTGAACTTTTAAATGAATCTACTTCAAGTAGAAGTAATTCTTCTTCTTCTTCAACAGGAAGTAATACCCCGCTACTGACTGCCCCTGGAAGCATAAAAGATGCGGCAATAATTGATGGTGATGCTAACGATAATGATAACGATAGCAATAGCAATAGCAATGACGACGATAATGATAGAGACGACAACGATGCCAACACTAAAGAAAAGGAAGAGGACGAACGGAATAATAAAATAAGAGAAAAGATAAAGCGTGATCTTGCCAAGTATATCCAGAGACTAAAGTATTCACAATCAAAATACACAGTTAGTGAAACAGAACATGAAATACTATCGATTTTAGAAAATGCAATTATGAAATTCACTTTGAAATGGGGGAAAATCATAAAATATGATCTGTCTTTAACCTGGATTGCCTTGAACTTGGCAGAATGGTTCCCACCAATACCGAAAACTCCATGGGTTTTAGTCGGAAAAGAGTATTCTAGTAGCCATCAATCATTAATTGTAAATTTTTTGGACGATTATTCAAATTACATTGATAATATACCTGATTTGAGAGAATACCTTGAAAGACTCATCTACCACGATGAAAAAATATCAACTATTTCATTTAGAGAAGTATATGAAAGATTAGTGTTGGTATTGTTGCATTGTCCACAACCTGTTTCTCGAAGAAAAAAATCGGATAATCAAGGACTGAATCAAAGAAGAAATCAATCAGAGGTGCAAAAGGATCAACAGTCCTTTAAAGTCAATAAAACTACGTTGCCCAAAACAGGTGGTACTATTGAAGAAAGAGTTTCGTATTTTATCTATTGTCTTCGTAAATTGATCCCTGAATTATCCCAATATTTCCATGAAGAACAGATTTTGACAAAATTTGGTTGTCTTGATGATGAGTGGTTAATTTGGTGGTTGAAATTTTGTGGAACAAAAGTATGGTCAAAATACGATAGAGGCAGAATTTGGGATTTCATGTTGGGTTGGAGGTTGAAAAACCCGAAAAGAGATTTCAATTACTATTATGAAAAACTAAATTATGTTAATAGAAACACTTTAGAAAAATTGGGTCCGGATATCTTTTGGTCTGTTGGTAATGAAGAGGAAGACATCAGTGGTGATAACAATGTTGATGCCAACGCTAATGAAATAAATAATACTGAGAAAACTGAAACAGGGAAACTAGTTAAGCGTGAAGGAGATATAAAGAGAAGCTCATTCAAGGATTTGGTCAATGAATTGAGTAATGAGTTACATATCTCAAAGAGGGTATCCACTGATGAGGTGGCGACATCTACTTCTTCCCCGGCAACAACAAAAATGGCATCTTCATCATCTACGTCATCAACTCTAACACCAAATGTTTCAATTCCATTTTCCAGAGTTGATCCTCATGTTGCGTTAATTTTCATTTCGCTATCGTTATTGAAATCGAAAGAAAATATATTGGTTGAGCTTGATCAACATGAAATCAGGCAATTTTTATCTCGATTACCTTCAAAATCATATAAATATAATCAGAAAAGAAGCACTAGACAAAAAAGAACAAGCTATGCATCGAATGCATCATCAACTTCTAACTCACCTATGGGACAACTGCCTGTGGATCGTGATGAAGATTCCATTTTCCCCACGAGCAGAATTGTTATATCAAATGATTCTAAAGATCAAAAACATAAAGTTAATTTTATTGATAATATTATTCTGGAAGCTGGTGAATTATGGAGAAAATGGCTATGGCTGGAAATGGTTGAGGATAATTAGTTACGAAGCATTGTATGTAGACAAGGTAATACAAAGTAAAGTATTATTTAATAGTCAATTGTTTCACTGTAGTACACGCTTGATTAACAAGGTTAGTGTTAGAGTATTGATATGGGTATTCAGATGCAACAAATACTTGTCTAGGTTACGTCTCTTTGTGTCTTAACTTAGATTAGGACAACAGGAAAAAAAGGAACTCCAAAAAAAAATATTTGAGATGAGATGCAAATGTCTACACTAAGCATAATTCAATACCAATAATCATGTCTGATACTGAAGAACATCTACAACAACAACATGTCGACTCTAGAGAGTTAAAGAAGGAAAAAAAGAGTAAAAGCAAACTGAAATCAAAAATATCTGATTCTGATGAAATAGAAATCGATTTAAATGCTCAAATCCCACTTTCTAAAAAGCAACAACGTCAATTGAAAAAGGGTAAATTAGATTTAGAAAAACTAGCCAGAAAGAACCCATCACCTAAACCTGAAACTAGTACAAATGACAACAACGAAAACTCTGAAGATGCTTCTGGTGTGAATCTGACAACAGTGACGTCAAAGAAATCACCATTTGGTGTTTGGATCGGGAACTTATCATTTGACACCACAAGGGAAGATTTGATTCGGTTTATAGTTGGTAAAACAACTACTCTGGATCCAAAAATAACTGAAGAAGATATAACTCGTGTTAACATTCCGAAAAAGGGTAATCAAATCAAAGGGTTTGCATATGTTGATGTACCTTCTTCGTCTCATGTTGAAACTATTGTTGGTCTTTCAGAATCAATTTTGAACGGGAGGAAATTGTTAATTAAAGATGCTAATTCCTTTGAAGGTCGTCCTGAACAATCCAAATCAGATGCAACACAAAGTGGTGGAATCAATAGTTCAAACCCACCAAGTCGAATTTTGTTTGTTGGTAACTTATCATTTGATACAACTGAAGATTTATTGGAAGAACATTTCAGACATTGTGGGGAAATAGTGAAAATCAGAATGGCCACTTTCCAAGACACAGGAAAATGTAAAGGTTTTGCCTTTATTGATTTCAAAGATGAAGAAGGTGCCACAACAGCATTGAAATCAAAATTAACCAAAATGTTAATCAATAGAAAATTACGAATGGAGTACGGAGAAGATAGATCTAAAAGAAGACCAAAAAGAGCCAACGATTTTGGTGATCATAGTAATAATAATAATGATAGCTATAAAGAGAATAATAGAACTGTTAACGACAAACCTGAATTTGATTCCCTGAATCAAAGATTTGATGGTAATGATTCTTATGGTGAAAGAGATAATAAAAAGAGACAATACCGTGAAAGAAATGATGGATATAATAAGACCAACAATTCCAACAAACGTATGAAATCTTCAGTTGCTCTAGCCTCGGCACAAAGAGCTAGTGTTGCAATTGTCCCATCAGCTGGTAAAAAGATTAAGTTTGATTAGATATAGATAAAACTTATTCATTAAATAAAATGAAAATAAAAAAAACAACAAATACGAATATATAAAATAAAAAAATAATAGTAACATCATTGTTACAATCTCAAGACTTCAATTAGAATCAATTGTCAATAAAAATAAAATAAAATAAGATGAATCAAAAACAACAAAAAAACGGAGATGAATTAAATAATGAAATCAAACGTAAAAATGACTCGAAAGGTCTGGTAAACGCAATTAAAACTTTTGTCTTTTTCTTTCTTTCTTTTTTGCTTCAATCTTCGGTTTAAAAAAAAGAATAACTATTCGGAGATTTTCTCAATAAGGACCACCTTATTTTCCAAATTCTTGTGTTTCTCAAACTCTTCTGGACTAACTTCAAAATAATTTGGATTGTGCTTATTAGCTTCATATTCACTATCTGAGACAACTTCGTAAACAGATTGAATTTCAAAAGATTCATCATCAGCATCAGTAGAAGTTTTGTTACTAGAAACATTCTTGGAAACAAAAATGCCAACACTGGGTTTTTCTTCAATATCATTGGCATTAATACCGCCAATTGGCTTTGTATCTCTGGCAACGACAGTATTCTTTTCCGCATCTAAAGCTGTGACTCCTCCAATTGGTTTAGCATCTCTAGCAACAACAGTGTTTTTCTCTGCATCCAAAGCTGTGATTCCACCAACTGGTTTATCGTCATCCTTAGCTATAACACCAGTTTCCGCAGTGGTTTCTCCTGCTGCAGAGTTAACGTCTTTGGATTTATCCTTCTTGCTTAACTTTCTGCCCCAACCTTTAAATTTGTCACTAAGACTATTGGTTCGTTGCGCTTCAACTGGAGTAGGGGTAACACTTGCAGCATTTTTTTTAGAAGAAATTGTGCTGGTATTGCTTGAAGTAGGAATACTTGCAGCAGAACCACTTGGTTCAGTAGTAGTTGCAAGGGGAGACAGAGATTGACTTTGACCTGGTGCAGAAGTAGTAGTATTACCTTGAGTGCCACTACCATTACTTGGTAATTGCACATCTTTATTACCAGATGGAACAGCATTTGAAACACCACTAGCAATACCTGAAACAGCATTCTTTCCAGCACTACCGGCTGCCAAGGCTCCGGCTCCGGCAGCTGCTAAAATACCTCCTGCGATTCCTAAAGCTGCTCCTCCATAATGATGATCTTTCTTCTTATCATCACTTTCATTTTCTGTTTTAGCTTCATTGCCAGTGTTTACACTCTTTGAATGAGAATTTTCATTGTTGCCAACAACAACATCCTTAGATTTAATAACAGGAATGGCTCCAGACTTACTATCATTGCTAATTCCTAAAAAATGACCACCTTCAGATGATGTCTGTTCTGGTTTTTCAAACTCAATCACTTTGGTTAATTTGTCCACCTCCAATTCTCTTTCTTGAATCAATTTCTTGACTCTTTCCAATTCTGGGTCTTTGTATTGTTCGCTGGCTAATCTTGCCTTTTCTTCTCTCAATTCCCTAATCTTTTTCAAATTGGCAACTTCCTCCTCTAATCTTTGTTTTTGTAAGTTTTCAAATTCCAATTTATCGTTGAACAATTTGGTTTTAGCTTCGTGTTCTTGTTTCAACTTTTCAATTTGTGCCAATTTAGCTTGTGCAACTTTTTCTGCTTCTTCTCTTTCTAACTCGGCAGCTTTCTCCTTTTCAGCTTTCAAGTCTTCAATTTCTTTCAACAATCTATCGGTTTCTTCCTTTTCCTTGGCCTTACGTTCATTGTAAATACGTTCACTTTCGGCCCTCTCCTCTTCAAACTTCTTTTGGTCGGTCTCTCTCGACAAGATTGCTTGCGAGACTTGGTACTCGACATCATTTTTTTTCTTCTGAGCTTCTTCTTTTTCTTGTTGTTCTTTCAACTCTTTCTCTTTGGCTTCCTTTTCTGCTTGTTCTTTTTCAAGTCTAGCCTTCTCTTCAGCTTCCTCTTTTTCCTTTCTTTCACGCTCTTCAGCTTCAATCTTGGCTTGTCTTTCTCTTTCTTCGGCCTCTTCTTTTTCTTTTCTTTCGAGTTCTTCTTTCTGTTTTTGTCTTTCTAATTCTTCAAGGTGTTTTTGAGTCTCGTATTCATGAGTTGCTTCTAACCTCTTACGTTCATGATCTCTTGCAGTTTGTTCTGCCAATTCCCGCTTCTCTTTCAACCAAGAAGCGTGTTTATCCTTGGCTTCAGCAAGTCTCTTGGCTCTGTCCTCTTTGTCGGAGTGCAAGCTGGTTAATCGAGCAGCATAAGCAGCAGCAGAGCCAGCCAAAACACCAACTTCTGCCAGTAAACCTTTGTGCTTCTCCTTTTTATCAGAAAGATCTTTACGGATGATTGTCAAGTTATCATCTAATTCTTTCTTCTTGGTCAAGTTGGCATCAATAGAATCTTGGTGTTCCTTGTGGTTAGCCTTCAAGTCATCTAACTTGGCAAGTTCAGTATTCAATTGGGCAGTCAATTGCTCAATTTTGTCAGCCAATTCAGAGTTTTTGTCATCTAATTCAGTTTTCTTGTCTTTCAATTCCTCAATTTCTTGAGTAGCAGTTTCTTGACCAGTTTTAGCATCTTCCAATTCTTGCTTCTTTGTAGCTAACAATTCTTCGTGGTTTTTCTCAATAGTTTCCTTGTCAGTAGCATGTTGTTCTACTGCTTTGGCTTCACGTTCTTCGTATTCCTTATTGGCAGTTTCAATTTCACCTTTGGTAGTTTTTTCAAACTCAATGGCAGTGTTGTTTGATTTCTTAATCATAGTTTCGAAATTAGCCAACTTTTCTTCAATTTCTTTATTGAATTTGTCCTTTTTCTTACCAATTTTACCAAGATACTTTTCAAAATCGGATTGCAATTTACTTTCATGCTTCTTGACCTTGTTGTCCAACCCCTGTTGTCTTTTGATTTCATCTTCTTGTCTTGTTTTGGAAACTTCGTCATTGATGTTAGTAATGACTGGGGCAACTCTTTTAGCAGCAATATCCAACAATTGTTGTTGGGTCATTCTTAATCCTGAACCCAATTCAATAACCTTGTTTGGATCCTCGATTCTGTTGGCAATAGATCCAACGCCAATAGCATTCAATTCTTGATAATGTTTCAATAATACAGGCTTATCTTGCAATTTATCTAAAGTTTCCTTATTTGGCAATTCAACTGGTTCATACTTGAACTGAGATGGCTGATCAACTAGTTCAATTGGGTTTTCTTTGATTTGTTTTTCAATGTTGTCATCGCCTTTGAGTGCTTCTCCATCTTGAATTTCTGGTTCAGCAGCATCTTTTTCAAGTTTTTGTTCTTCTACCTCGGATGCAGCTGAGACTTCTTTAGGTTCAGCAACTTCTATTTCTTCGTCTTTTGGTTGATCTGTGACAAGCTTTTCTTCGGCCTTGTCTTCAAGTTCAGCTTCTTTTTCCTCGGCTTCGTTGGCCGGTTCTTGTTTGTCTTCGTCTTCAATCAATGGTTCCTTGGCTTCAGTATCAACTTTTGCTTCTTCCTTGGTCTCATCTTCAATCAATGGCTCTTTAGCATCAGTCTCGAGTTTTTCCTCAACTTTTTCGGCCTTTGTTTCTGTTTCTTCTTTGGCATCCTTGGCTTCAGTGCTTGTAACTGTTGCTTTGGTTTCTTTGGCCTTTTTTGCTTCAGCCTCAGCTGCCTTCTTCTTTTTGGCTTCGGCTTCTAAAGTTGGGTGGTAAGAAAACTTAACAGGAACTTTAATATGTTCAATTTTGTTTGATTCTTTGAATTGCTTGTACAAATTGATTTTCTTTTTAGGGTCCTCTTCAGAAGCTTGTGATCTAAATGGAGATACCCAAGTATCTCCACTGGTCAATTTCTTCAATATGCCTTGGGATTCTTGCTTGGTTGGTTTGGGAGCTTCTTTTGTTTCGGACATATTAGCAACCAGTGATTAATTTAACGAATTAATTGTAAAGATAAAAACAAAAAAAGTTAACAGAAAAATATAATTGAAGTATAAAAAAAAGAATAAAAGAAAAAGAAATGAAAGGAATGGGAGAAATTGGGAAAGAAATAATGAGCAATATAAAACTATAGTGGTAGTAGTAAATGATAGCAATGAAATTTGTGTGGATAACTAAACTGTGTGTCAATGTACGTTGAAAATTGATGATGAAATGGCCCAAAAAGGGAGTATGGACGACAAAGCAAGCAAAATAAAAAAAAAGAGGGGGTGTGCAGGAAGAAAGGCGAACAATAAGAGAGAAACACGGAGAAGAAAAATTGGAAGAATTCCTGACTAAACAAATGAAATTCTATAAGAAACTCAAAAATAGATTAGACAAATACTTTTGGCACTATTAGTTGTTTTTAAAGTGCAAACCCGTAGAGCTCGGTGAAACTATATGCCAAAACTATTTAAAATCTGGACTATATCAACAATTTCAAATTTGTGACGAAAAATCTTGTTGTTGTGATACAATACATATGTTCAACCAAATTGACTTCAATTGTAATTGATATAGATGAAACTGAAGAAGTAAAAGCCTAAAGTTAAACTGTTATAATAATAATAATACATCCCTTTTAAAATACAGGGATCTTTGTCAATTATTATTTAAAATATGGTCTGTTGAAGGAATGACGAGTTCTCTGTGGTTATCTTTTTTTTTTTCTTGTTATTAGAATGAGGATTGGTGCCACAAAAACTAAGTTTGGTGAAGAAATTTCCTGAATAGATTCTTCTTTTCAACTAATGTTGTCTACTGAGTGAATTCCAGAATACTCTGGATATTAATTACTTTATCTAATATGTGGATTTAACATTTCTATGAGAAGGATTTGACATTCTTCGTAATGATTGAGCTAAAGTGGTTTCTTCTTTGTGGAAGAGTCGCTTACAAGATTTCACTCAACATTTAAATTAGGGTCAATAAAATCAAAAATTCGATTTTGGACACCTTAGATTAAATGCTTTCTCGATTAGTCCATTGACCTGCCTATTTGGGCATCTCTTTATCACTGGAAAAACTGAATCATACCCAAGCCCATCTTCATCACACGTTCTCTATATTTGTTGTATCTAAATCTCAACAAATGAATGTACACTTTGAATTGTGTTAAAGAGCCGATAAGTTTAGACTAAGGAATTAGCCCATTGGTAATAATTTGTGATTGTAGTAATAGCATGAGATGAAGTAAAGGTGCATTGGTTTTATTCTGTTATCTGCGAGAAACAATTTTTATTCAGTTTTCTTACCAATTTATCTCGAAATTTACGCTAATCTTGTCAATACTGCAAGCTTCCCTTTCTTTCCGTATTCTACATCTGGACGTATAATCTTTGACTAGATAGAGATAATCGATAGAGACCGATGCCAGATTGTAATAGAAAAGTTTTAGTGCCCCCTAATTTCTTAACAATTGATAACATAATAAAGAGAAAAAGACACGAAGAGAGAGAGAGAAGAAGAATAAACAAACAACACCAAGGCGTTCATACTCATTGCTTAGATAAAAAACCAAAAGCAAATTTCTATTGTGAGGCATAGTGTGATTTAATGTCATAAAAGTGTTGACCTAACTTGGGTGTATTGCATTTAATCCGTTAAATCCAGGTTCTTTCTTGTTACTCCCCACCTCCAATCCCCCCTTCTTTTTGTACCTAAACTTGATCTCTTGGAAACTAGACACAAATTAAAGAGTCAACAACTAATGATCTGCAAACTAAAACCCAACAAACTCTAGATAACTCCTAACACAATACTAATACAGTCTCTGAATGTGTCAGTATTATAACGAGATGTTAAGAATAATATATTAGAATAGGCTGTGATATTTTTGCTTCCTCCTCCCATATCCTCTCTTTGTTTTCTCAACTTGTATTGTTCTTAGTATTATTTTTTTTTCTCTTGAGACTTTTTAACCACTAAGACTTGTGGGTTATATAATAGCAGTTCACATTTGTAGCAAATCTAGAAATGAGACAGACAAAAAAAAAACTTATCAAGTGTCCCAATTTTGTCTAGCATAGTTTCATAAATTCATCCAATATAATAACGGAAAACATCTTGAAGAAAGAACTTGTTTTCACCCCTCACGCCCTCACTTTTTGTTTGGATTGATTTTATCAGATCTTAAGGCACAAGTTATTGGCTTGACGTAGAAGTTTGCAAAGATTTTCACAATATCATGTCTACGTTAATACCTACAGCAAGCGCCTGTTACAGTCTACAATTACCCCCCACCGAAAAGGATGATCGATTGAATTTGAATGTTAGAACAGGCTCAGCATCTACATTATACAACTCATTAATCTTTGTCCATGGAGGATTAACAATAGGTTTAGAACTACTCAACTACACCATCCCTGAACTAAATGAGATTTTTTACAATCGAATTAATATATCAGCATCAAAATATAAAACTGTCGAAAAATACTTGTCCGGGGAGCTCTTTTACTTAAGTTTAATAGAAAGAAACTGGTCTCGTGTCGTCCTTGAAGAATTAGAAATACGACCAAAACCTAGATTATTGCATCAGATTTGTGCATTCAACAATTGTCTATATCTATTTGGTGGATTGGCTCTACTGCAAGAAAATGACGAAGACCCAACATTAGTTCCATGCAATGACTTATGGGAATTTGATTTGGTACTTAAGAAATGGACATTACTAGATGATGGATCAAATTATGAACTAGACGATGCTGTGCCATCTCCACGTTTTAACCATAAATTGACTGTTATTTCCAGCTTATCCTTTGCAAACAGAAAAGACCATTTTGGATTATTTATTGCCGGAGGTAAAGATAAACAATCCAATGAAATTTACGACAATTCTATTTTTGACTTGGTGGAGAAAAGATATGTGGGATCACAACCTTTCCGTTTAGTAGCCACTACTGGAGACGACACAAAGGACAAAGAAACTGGATTGAACGAATTTGTTTCAAACCCAGAACATTTCTTGAATGTCGATCAAACAAGAAATGCTATCTTGAGCATCACCGATGATGCCGACACACCAAACCGAAAACAGAACAAAAATCCTAGCAACCATCATGAGAGTATTGTAGTGTATGGCCCAACTCGACAAACCGGAGATTGTCAAAACTCCTTGGTTTCATTTAAAGTAGGGAAAAGGGAAATAAAAGGTGGTAAAGTATTACGTCTTCACAAAAATTCACGGGTCGCAAAATTAAAACAACTGATCATCCCTTATAATCTAAGATATCCAACTGCAGGTTTGTTTGGTCAAAATGTTGTGCTAACTGGGTTTCTACCTGATGAATACGAGATCTCAATTTTTGTTTACAATAGACCTACAGGCAAATGGTCGCGATTAAACATTTTCTGTAGCCATGAATACGGCAGTCATAGATTTTGGGGCGGATTTGCATGGCAATCTCATCATAAGGTTATTTTAATTGGTAACAGTATGACTTCTAGAACAACTAGTAGTGTCCGGTTTTTCAGTATTATGTTGACTGTTAGCTTGCCCATCACCAATATTCTAGTCAGTTCTGAATTGTCAAAAGGTCGGTCAAATAATAGGACTAGTTCATTTGTTTCTCATGGCGAACAAAGACACCACCGAAATAAGAGTCAGAATGACAGCTTGTTGAAAGCCGAACTTTCACTTGAAAGTACAACAGAGGATCTGACAGACAGTAGCAGCGACAAAACGGCCGAAAGTGTGTTAGACGCTCCTGTTCCATTGGCCAATCTGAGAAGACAATCATTCTCGTCGCTTGGGAGCGACAAATCACCGACTGCTGTGAGTTTTAGTGATTACGTTCATTATGCAGCCCCAAAAACCACATACACAACAATAAGATCAGTATTCCCACCAGAAGCAATAACTTTAGGTAGGAATGCATTCAACAGGATTGGTGATTTAATTGCTGATATTGAGTTGGTCTCGTGTAACGGTGACAGAATTCCAGTGTCGTCAGCAGTGTTGATGGAGAGATGGGGACAGCATTTTATTCTGTTATTGGCCAAGGGATATATCAATGCTGTAGATAAGTTTGAAACAGATCAAGCACTTGGGTTAGACGAGAATCAAAGATTGAGATCAAAATCCTCCAACTCCGAATCCAGCTCAAGTGATATCCCCAAATTAAAATTATCCCTAAGTGAATCCTTACTTTCTTCATCGTCGGGTGAACATGACAAAAAGGAAAAAATGGGATTAAGCTCGGCACATAAACCTCAGAAGGATGTTCCACAGTTCAGATTACCATTTCAAGATTCAAGCGAATCGGTTAATCGTGAGGAAGGGTCTGATTGCAGCAAGGACAGGAAAACGGGTGGTTCATCCGTTTCAACGGCAATAGATCCCCATCATGTAATGCCCAGGAAAAACTCTACAAGCTCCTTTCAATCTAATTCAAGCTCTTTATTAACTTCCCATTTGCAAGATATACCGCCCCAATTACCTTTGCCAGACGAACAAATACCTGCGGTTCCAGCAGCTCCAGTATCATATAGGAGCGCATCTCGGAAAAACTCACAAGACCATAGCTCCCCAAGATCATCGTTGATACACACATTAACAGTTTTAAGAAATATTCCCGTGTCAAAATCCCCACGCGAGTCACCGTTTTCTTCTCCCCGACCTTCCATGTCTGGCCCAAGTGGAGGCTCAGCTGATTTATTTAGCTCACCATTTCCGAGTTTGAAGGCAAACTATGGCAAACCACCCTCCAATTTGAGGAAAAAGTCTTATGATATGAATGACGGAACCATTGAAAGCTCACTCGATTCATTTTCATCAGGAAAATCGTCAATGGCAAAAGTGAGCAGTGTACCTGGCGAGAATCCAGATTCTGACGAGAGCTCTATTGGTTTCCAAGAGTTCAATAAAAATCCAATAAGTATGTTTGACAATGCACTTTTGAATTTTGATAATATTGACAGTGAGAATTTCAGAATGGAACCTTCTTTAATTCCAAGAAAACTTTATATTCCATTCATGACTTTGACAGTCAAAGCATTCTGTGAATATTTATATACGGGACAAATTGGGAACAAATGGTTACTAGCACCTACATTGATGGACAATTTATTGATATCCAAATTCTACCGTGTGCCATTACTTTATGATTTGATAAGTGAGATTTTGTTTGGTGTTATTGGGAAGAAAGAAGCCTATATTATTGGTGAAGCACGTAAATTGAAAGCACGGTATTTTAAATTACTACGTGGTGCAAATATCCCCATTGATTCTAATTATGAATTCCCAATGGACGAGTATGATGGGTTCTTGGATACTGTCGATGATGGCTACCTTGATATTACATTGTTGAAAAAAGCTTCGAAAATTCATGCAGATAGTGTCGCAATGTCTTTGAAAAAGAAATCGGTTACAAGTAATAATCTGCGAAATGCTTCGATACGAAAAGAAGGTTCTACTACAGCAGAAAGTGTTTTGGAAGAAGGAGAAAAACAAGAAGAGATAGTTAGTAAAGATGATGAGGACGAATCTAGAACTGGCTCAACAAGTGAAGAAGACGAGGTTGACAAAGAGTATGGATTAGTTTATTTGGAAGCAAAAGATAAGTCGTTGCCCACTATAGGGCCCAGATCCAAATCTATTTTTGATAGACAAGGTTTGGCGGCCATTGAAAAGCTAGAAGAAGAACAAAATGACCATCAAGTCCATCTGATTGTTGAGGGAGAGGACCATGAAAATTTGATTACGTTGGACGAGTTAGTTGCTTCAGATGCCCCTTCAGATTATGCCATCGATTTAATTTTTGAAACTGCAACATTAGTAACTGATATGAAAATGCTTCTAAGAACATCTAACTTGAAAGCCATGACAGCAAAGTTTCGTAAATGTAAAGCTGACATTGAAAAGGAAATGGCGGATATTGAGTACCAATTGACTCAAATGCCAAGTGGCTCCCGTAATTTGGCAATGAAGTCAGCCAATCAGTTAAAGGAACTGCAATTGCAACTGAAGCTGTCACCAATAATACCTACAGTATCAACAGTGACACCTTCACCTTTACCTTCAATCTCAGGTGTACCTTCTCCAAGGCTACCGCAGCAACAGTTGCCAGAAGCACAATTACCAAAACTAACAAAGAGTACATCTTCACTCTCCCGTATTGCATCGCATACAAGCTTTAAAGCGCTTAGATCAATGACAGACGTCACACCAATGGAAAAACTGACTTCTGATAAAAGTTTTAGAGGTAAATTACAACAAACTATGCTTTCTAGAACTCCCACAAATAGAAATGAAGACCAAGATTCAAGCTCCGCATCATCTATTAAATCTAGTAGTAAAAAGCGTGGAATATTTGGATTGTTAACAGGATTAAAAAGATAATAATATAGGGGTGTATATTCACGTTATATTGGTTGAATAGGCTAATTATATGTGCTGGTTTTGTAAATTCTGATTACTAAAAGAATGCTCGAATCGGGGTTTACAGTTCTTCCGCATAGAATAAACTTTAAATTGCTTGTTTTTATATACCGCCACATTTCTTAATGTTTCTTCTTCATTCGTCGATGCCACATATTTAAGGAACGTTTACAAATATGATTGAGAAAAACATCCTCCGTGTCAAAGCTTATAAAACTCTCAAAAGAATTTCTTCAATTATATTACATGTAACAACACTACATTGATGGTTTTTTTCAAAAGCCACCACCATTTTTGTCTGTGTGTGTATTGTGGCTCCCCAAACCCAGGACGAAAAAAAGTTACTCGTCTTATATTATATAAATCACCAATATTTTCTGTAGTTGCTGCTAAATTCAATCAGTTTTTCAAATTTGTTTCTTCACACATCACCACTAAACTATGTCCGCCCAATTAAAGACCAACAACGACCGCATTGCTTTGAATAATGGCAACAAAATTCCAGTCATTGGATTAGGTACTTGGGAATCCAATAAAGATGCATTTTTGACAGCACTCAAACTTGGATATAGACACATTGATACCGCCACGATTTACAAGAATGAAGAACAAGTCGGTCAAGCAATTAAGGAGTCTGGAATTCCAAGAGAAGAATTATTTATTACCACGAAAGTATGGAACAATGACCACAAAAATGTTGAGCAAGCTTTAGAAACATCATTGAAGAAGTTGGGTCTTGATTATGTTGATTTGTATTTAGTTCATTGGCCAGTGTCTATTGATAAAACAACTAAAGAACCATACCCGGACTATGACTACGTTGATACTTATAAAGAGTTGCAGAAAATCTATAAAACCACAACCAAAATCAAATCAATTGGAGTCTCTAATTTCACTAAGAGTCAATTAGAAAGATTGTTATCTGCTGATGGGGTTGATGTTGTACCGGCTGTTAATCAAGTTGAAGCACATCCATTATTGCCTCAACCGGAATTGTATGAGTACTTAAAAGAAAAGGGAATTACATTAGAGGCTTATTCTCCATTGGGTACGAGCAGTTCTCCATTGATTAAAAATAAAACAATAGTTGAAATTGCCGACAAGAATGGAGTTGATCCTGCTCAAGTTTTGATTTCATGGGCTGTTCAAAGAAAAACAGTAGTTTTGCCAAAATCAGTCACCGAATCAAGACTTGTGTCAAATTTGAAAACATTCGAATTATCTGCAGAGGATTTTGATACTTTAAACAAGTTATCTGAAAAAGAGGGTATCACTCGAATCATTAACCCTTTCAAGAATTTCCAAGATTAATTGTTAGGTTTTGTGAACTTGCTATTGATTATTGAGTGTGGGACTTGTCTTTTTTTGCTAGAGAACCGTGTAAACAAAAATATATAATAAAACCTACTTTGGATAATGAGTTGCCTTTCAGTGGTATGCCTTTTGGCGTTGTATTTTCTCTACATTATTTCTATTTAATGCCGCAACCAGTCATAATATTGGAATCGGATGATGTAATTTGTCATCAATGGCATTGTTAATTTTGTGTATTGTATGGCAATTTGTCCGTTTGCTATTGTGGCTTGCCCCCCACTTTTGCCTATTCCCCCAAAATCATAGACAACTGGACTTCCCAGATCTATATAAACAGCCGAAAAATTCCTTGGCAAAAAGTTCCTGATTAATAAACATTTCTTTTTTTTCCCCTTTTCCTATAATTAACTACCTATTATATAAACAAGAAAAGATGCCAGCTCAATTGCAAGTTAACACTGATTATTTCACTTTAAACAATGGAAACAAAATCCCAGCTGTTGGATTAGGTACTTGGCAAGCAACCAATGAAGACGAAGCTTACAGAGCCGTCTTAGCAGCTCTTAAGAACGGATACAAGCACATTGATACCGCTGCAATTTATGGAAATGAAGAACAAGTCGGTAAAGCCATCAAGGACTCTGGAGTTCCAAGAGAAGAATTGTTTGTTACTACTAAATTGTGGAATGCTGACCATAAAAATATTGAAGAAGCCTTAGAGACTTCATTGAAAAAATTGGGTCTTAACTATGTTGACTTGTACTTGATCCATTGGCCAGCTTCAATTGACAAGTCAACTAATAAACCATATACTGATTTTGATTATGTTGATACTTATAGAGGTTTACAAAAAGTTTATAAGAACAGCAAGAAAATCAGAGCAATTGGTGTTTCTAATTTCACCAAAAAGAAATTGGAAAGGTTATTGTCTTCGGAAGGTGTCGATGTTGTTCCTGCTGTCAACCAAATTGAAGCTCACCCATTGTTGACTCAGCCTGAATTGTATGATTATTTGAAAGAAAAAGGTATCGTTTTGGAAGCTTATTCACCATTGGGTTCTACAAACTCTCCATTATTCAAGAACGAAACCATCGTTAAAATCGCTGAAAAGAATGGTGTTGAACCAGCTCAAGTTTTGGTATCTTGGGCAATTCAAAGAAAGACTGTGGTTTTGCCTAAATCCGTCACCGAATCAAGAGTTATTTCTAACTTGAAAACATTCACTTTACCTTCAGAAGATTTCGAAACATTGAACAAATTGTCTGAAAAAGATGGTGTTGTCAGAACTTGTAACCCAGCTTTCAACAACTTTGATGATTAAGCTAATTACTATTTTACGTATTAGAACATTATTAAAAGTCTCTACATATATATAATTTTAATTAGACACATTTTGTTGAAGTTAAAGATTATTTACTACGTAGAATGTGATTTGGTAAAGCGCACGACCTTGTTGAATTATGCATTTTAGAAAAAGGAAAGCACCACACTGTTATTTTTTTTTTTGCTCTAAAATAGATATTAACACAACACCACTAACACCATCAACGTCACCAATATCATCACCCTAAACCATCATCATGTCATCCTCAAACCACGTGACTCCTGATATTGATGAATTCATTATACCAGATGACCTGGAAACCCCAAATGCTCCAAGAAACAATCAAGGTGGCGCATCACCATTTTCACCGTTCAATTTTCTTCCTAAAGTTGATTTGTCATCAACATTTGGAAATTCAAGTGGCCAATTACCTGTGAATGTGAAAATAAAGGAACGTCAGTATTCTGGTGGTGATACATTAGATGAGCCAGTGTGGGTAACTTTGAAAAGAGATTTATTGCAAATTGGTAAAAGATTGGCTATAGTTATATGGCCCATGCAATTAGCACAATTGGCCAAGAAACAGCAATCCCGGTTCGTTAGTTTTGCCAATTCCAACGGAATACACATTCCCGAGCGTTTAGGAAATATACTTCCTGGTGGTGGAGTAGATGACAATACTGAACAAACCACTGGGATATCTAGTAATGATTTGATAAGTCAAGATAATTTAGATTGGGATTTATGGGGACCACTTATTTTTTCACTTGTTTTTGCTATTGTTTTGGCATTTACCAATGAATCCCAATCAACCGAAGTGTTTAGTGGGTCGTTTGCATTTATTTGGATATTTTATTTCGTTATAGGATTGAATGTGCAATTATTGGGTGGCACAATTTCGTTTTTATCAGCAATCAGTGCAATAGGTTATTCGATGTTTCCTATAGTTATTGGCGAAGTTATATGTACTTTGTTAATTCATTGGAGATGGATACGACTTCTAATAATGTTGGTATTGAATGCTTGGAGTATCTACGCAGGTGTTATGAGCGTTAAATGTTCCGGTGTGTTCCCAGGCAGAGTGGCTTTGGCTATGTATCCTGTGGGGCTCTTTTATTCCGTACTTAGTTGGCTAGTCATTATTACTTAAGACATGTAGAGAAAGATCTGAATACAATAAAACATCTCTCAAAAGGAATTGAGGTTCTTTTCACCAAGGCAAGTTTGCCGTTGTGGGATTGGGTTTTGTACTCTACAAATCAAACTGCTGGCTTTGGCTGAGTCATTATGCACATAACTGAGTTTATCAATTTTGTACCTCGATTGCGTGATACTGAAAAAAAAAAATCTAACCGCGCTAATATTGTTGGTGAAAAAACTGGACCAGTATAGTAATTTTAACGTATATTCTCAAACCCAAGTACAATGTGGAAAAGGTTGTTAAGTTCGACCTCATCAAGGCTTGTCACTGGTGTAGTTACCGTTGCTTCGACGTCATTTTTTGCTTATAGATATGGACAAGCATCGAGCACTGGCCAATCATTACTTCCATTGGGATCGACAGCCAAGTTGAGTTCATTAAAGCCACCGCAATATTGTCCTGAACTGGAGATCCCCAATATTATGTCGAAAATACAACAATTGGGTATTTCAGTAGTCAACAGCAAACCAGAAATTGATCATCATACTGGGAATGATTTCACTACCCATAAACCATTACCAAACGAAGTACCACAGTTCATTATTTATCCAGATTCTACTGAACAAGTTTCGCAAGCATTGAAAATTCTTAATGAGTATAAAGTCCCGGTTGTTCCATTCAGTGGAGGTACTTCATTGGAGGGACATTTCCACTCAACACGTCGAGGGGTCGTTATAGATACCTCAAAGCTAAATAAAATTTTGGCAATCAATGATAATGATCTCGATGTTGTTGTTCAGGCGGGTGTTAATTGGCAGGATTTAAATCAAGTTCTAGAACCATATGGGTTGATGTTTGGTACTGATTGCGGACATAATGGTTTGATTTCTGGAATGATTGGGACAAATGCTTCGGGGATTAATGCCTCGAGATATGGTGCTATGTCTGCAAACGTTATATCAGTAACTGCAGTCTTACCGGATGGAACCATAATAAAAACAAGAAATAGACCAAGAAAATCTAGTGCTGGGTATAATTTGACCAACTTGTTTGTTGGAAGTGAAGGTACTTTGGGAATAGTTACTGAAGCAGTATGTAAAGTTTATCCTATTCCAAAACTGGAAACAGTTGTTGTTGTGCAGTTCCCACTGATTTTGGACTCTACCAACGCTGTAGCTCAGGTTTTCCGATCAGGAATCCAGCCCACTGCCATTGAACTTTTGGATAAAGATATGATGCATTGTTTGAATTATAGTGGTTATACTACAAGAGACTGGTTGGAATGTCCCACTATTTTCTTCAAGATTGGTGGTATAAACGAAACCGTTGTCAAAGAGAATGTGAATATTTTGCAACAAATTATGCAAGCGAATCATGCCAATGCGTTTGTCTTTGCTCAAAATAAGCAAGAACAGGAAGAATTGTTTTCTGCACGTAAAAATGCTTTTTATGCAATGATTAATTATGGAAAGAATGAAATTGACGAAGACGTTAGGATCTGGGTGACCGACATTGCAGTGCCGTTGTCCAAATTATCCAAAGTGCTTAATGAAATCAACTCCTTGATTAAAGCGTCCCCATTTCAGTCAATTATTTTGGCACATGCTGGTGATGGAAATTTTCATGCAGACATTTTCTACAAACATGAACAAAGAGCTGAAGTTGAGCAATTGGTTAATAAAATGATCGAGTTAGGGTTGCAAAATGAAGGGACATGCACTGGTGAGCATGGGGTCGGTAATGCCAAGCGTAACTTTTTACAATTAGAATTGGGGTCAGATACAATAGATCTCATGAGAAAAATCAAACTTGCAGTCGATCCGAACAGAATACTTAATCCCGATAAAATATTCAAAATAGATCCTACTGATCCGGGTGAATACTAATCTTTGGAACGGGTTTCAAGTTTTGTTTTCTTTTATGTTTTTGACACACTCATTGGTGCATTAGGGACGAGAGCAATGCTAGATCCACATGCTTTATAAAATTTGTATAGATATTAAATAATGATAGATTCGATTAGATTACAAGCTTTAAAGTGCGAGTGATAATAGTGGGGTAATTAAAATAAATTGAGCCACAGGAAAGCCCCATTAAAGAAAGCGATTGGCATCATCTCCTATTTATTAGTTTACCTGTTCCGATGAATAATTGTCCGATTGGTGGAGAAATCTCAAAGATTATGCAATTCTATAAAGGAAGTGACACAAAACAAACATAATATTAGTTGATAGATAATAGAATGTAGCCTAAACACAATAATAATTATAGTATGATTACTGCATATAAGTTATCTTTTGTTTTCAAGAGCAAATAAAATTTTTTTTTTCCTATTACCATTAATGGATAAGTAGTCTTTGAAACATTGTATTATATGAATACAATAGAATTTCATAGTTAAAAGTGTAATGGTGGTAGAATTTCATCCAATATCATTCCCGTTACGACTAAATTATCCCGCTGATTGTACTTATTTTGTTTTTATTTGTAAGGAGACTTGTAGTAATTTTTTTTTTCTTTTGTCGCTTTTCCTGCCGATAATACAAGAATAAAACGACACCTAAAAGCAATAACAAACAATAACAGCAAAAAAAAGGAATTATATATATATATAATATTAAATTATTATACACCAAGAAAAGAAAAGATTTAAAGGAAAAAATTTTTTTATACCAAAATAAATCAATAAATCAACTTTTTCATTACTATTTAAACCTTTCAATAAGTAATGTCAAGTTCACCTAAAGATATACTACCTTTAACGCATAGGCCCTTCGGAGATGAGAATCAACATTACGTGGACCATCCAGAACCCGAGCTTTTAGCTACTTCTGTCGGGAAAGAGGTTGACGGTAGATTAATACCTTCTAGTTCAACTATATCGCTACTTTCTTTGAACCAGTCACCTTCACTAAGAAACTCAACAACAACTTCTTACACAAATCTACAACATCTACAGAGAATGCAACCTTACCATAACCAGAAAGTAACGACTTCACCAGCAGATTATACACATTCGTTTTCAACATCCAGATTCATTCCAATACAGCAACAACCAACTCCGGACTCTCCGAATCTAGCTCCTATATCACTTGGAAGCTCTCCATCACGGTTTTGGTTGTCGTCACCACCTAAATCCATGAATCGAATAGGCGACGAGCCTGTTATACGACCAGTACAAACACCACTTGAAGAACCTCCAATGACGCCGTTATATCTAAATAGACCAAATGTAACCAGATCAGATTATTTTTCAAGAGTTAGCACTGTGAGTGAAGAAGAGGAGAGACGTAGTATGGGCCACAAATAAAGGAATATCATTTATAGAACGTATATTGAATAAACGCTAAGTTTTTTTTTTTTTTTGCTAAATGGAGGAAGAACAAGTCCGTGTTTATACTCTCGTCGTATAAGATTCGTAAACATAAAGCCAACTGAGGAGGTCTTGGGACAAGAACCATTGTTTTTATTTTCTACTTGAACTTACAGATTTCATGAAATGTTGTCATGTTTCTATCACGCTTGCTGTAACATGAAAGAACTTGCACCAGAGTAGTAACTGTCACACTACCAATCTATACTTTCTTTGAACTTACTTTTTTTTTTGTTTCATTTCTCTCTAAAGAGCATTGCGACATTGAGATTATTTCCAACATTGTTACTTTTGCCATCAGATATGTCAACTTACGAAGGTTAGTAACATAGTACCCACCAACATTTGTGATTATATTATTACTAACAAAACTTGAATCTTTTCAAATATTTATCCAGACGAACATAACATTACTCCTACTCCCCAACGAGAACGTGGCAGGCAACATGAGACGTTATCCTCGTTAATTGATTCATTCTTGCATCGTAGTGATCGTGAGTCAACCACATTTATGTTATCTGCATCTAACGAAGAAGCCATAGCATCAGCATTGCGACAATTGAGTGAATCAGAAGGATCAACACTTGCTCAATCACTCATGGATCTGCTTGGTGAACAAAAGACATCGAAGGGGGTCACTGACGAATACTTGGATACTTTGGAACGTATTCCAGTAAAACAAATTACTGATAAAGACGCATCTTGTCCAATTTGTACAAATCGATTCAAAGATGATAAGCATCCATTGATTGTCAGATTGCCTTGTGGTCATGGAGTCAATCATATTTTTGATTTGGAATGTGTTGGGCCGTGGTTGCAAATGAATTCCACTTGTCCAATGTGTCGAACCAATATCTTAGAGGTAGAAGCTAATAGAAGGAAAATAATAGATGAAGAAATAAAAAAGGCCCAAGAAGAAGATTCCGAGGAAGAAGAAGAAGGTTGGGATATATATGGATAATCAAATACATATCGTCTTATATATATATATATATACATGGATGTTATCTACTAGCGATTGCGCTGAGATTTTACAAATGTTTTTTGAATGACTTAGATTTAAGTAATTCTTGGACTTTCTTAGCCACAGGATCTTCAATACCTTCATAAGCATCTGGTAAGTTGAACTCTTTTAATGATTTTAATTCTTCGTGATAATTTAAGGACTCGTAAGAAGAAACAGTAGCCTTGTACTCCACATCGGTAAACTTATTCTTGTTTATATATGACAACCACAAATCAATTATTTCAGGATTGGCATCATAAGCCACTAATTTCTTCTTATAGGTGACTCTGTGGAAATTTTGTTTTGTCTTTGCTTGAGCGAATGGTGATTTAATCACCGTGTACAATCTTTTCTCAGTTTTCAAAGCCATTAATGGAGACATTGGTATACCCATGTAATAAGCTGTTCTTAAAGCAAATTCACCTACTCTGATTAAATTGTCTTCATCATATCCTCTTATAGTCAAGGTTGCCACTTCATCTCCATGGGTCTTTGGCAATCTTAATGGTTTGTATTTTAATAATTCAACATTTATTGGTATTGGTCTATTTTTAGTCAACTTGTGAGAACTCAATATCTTTGGATTATATTCTAATTGATCTTGAGATAATGCTTGTTTAAATTGTTCATTTTCAATTTTTTCTTGTTGCACTTGGTTCACATATTCCTGTGGTGATAATTTGAAAACACGGCTACGTGTAGAAAAGCCTCTATAACCTATTCTGAGCATTGTGGAAGGTGAATTTGATTGGTAGGTTTGCAGTTGTTGAGGAATACAATTTCTGGTTAAGAAAAATTTTTTTTTTTTGGCTCTTTTTCCTCTGAGAGTATTGGTTTACAAATTTTTCAAGAATAGTTGCACGATAATTTTTTTTTTTTCTCTTTTTATCATCTCATCAAACCAGGTTGCAAGTTTATAATTATGGGGAAAGCCAGCAAGGACAAACGTGACTTATACTATAGACGAGCTAAAGAAGAAGGTTGGAGAGCAAGATCGGCTTTTAAACTATTACAATTGAATGAAGAATTCAATCTTTTTAAAGACATTACTCGAGTAGTTGATCTTTGTGCTGCACCGGGATCTTGGTCACAAGTCTTATCTCAAAAATTGGGTCCAGATTCAACTATTGTTGCTGTTGATTTACAGCCTATGACTCCCATAGATGGTGTTACCACCATTCAAGCAGATATTACCCATCCAAAGACTTTGCAAAGAATACGAGATTGTTTTGGTGGTGAACCCGCTGATTTTGTTTGCAGCGATGGTGCTCCTGATGTTACTGGATTGCATGATTTGGACGAATATATCCAATCTCAATTAATCTTATCTGCATTACAATTGACAACATGTTTGTTGAAACCAGGGGGTAGTTTTGTTGCTAAAATTTTTCGAGGTCGTGACATTGATTTGTTGTACAGCCAATTGAGCTATTTATTTGACAAAGTGATATGTGCCAAACCAAGGTCCAGTAGAGGAACATCACTAGAAGCCTTTATTGTATGCCTTGGATATAAACCACGTCCAGGTTGGAAACCAACATTGGATCTCACTAAATCAACCGAAGAGTTTTTCGAAGGAGCTGATATTGGGAAACAAACGACAACACAAATATTAGAATACTCTGAAGAGGAAAGAAAGATTGCTCCATTTATTGCATGTGGTGACATTAACGATATAGATTCAGACGCTACCTACAGTTTAGATTTAAGCACTCTAACGTTAGATCCGGTGCAAAAACCAACAGCCCCACCATATAAAAAGGCATTGGAAATGAAGCGCAGAGGAGATTTGCATAGACGATAAGGTGTATATGTATTATAGAATATAATCTAGATTAATTTTATTACTATATTTAGTTTTCATCTTTTAATGGTTCTTCACCTTTCAAGACCAAAGCATCTGGTTTCAAAGTTGGGAACAATAATACTTCTCTAATGGTGTTAGAGTCGGTCAAAAACATTGCCAATCTATCAATACCACAACCCCAACCGGCAGTTGGTGGTAAACCATATTCTAAAGCGTTACAGAAAGTTTCATCAACCATTTGAGCTTCATCATCACCTTGGGCTTTTTGTCTGGCTTGTTCTTCAAATCTAGCTCTTTGATCAAATGGATCATTCAATTCTGTGTAAGCATTACAGATTTCTTTAGTGGCGACAAAAACTTCGAATCTTTCACACAAACCAGGAATGTTTCTATCTTTCTTGGCTAATGGCGACATCATTTGTGGATGACCGAAAATAAAGGTTGGGTTGATAGATGCATCTTCTAATTCACCAACTAATTTATCCAACATTCTAGCGTTGGTCAATGGTGGAGAACATTCTAAGTTGTTGTCTTTCAAGACTTTTTTCAAGAATTCCCCAGTTTCAGCAGTGTGCAATTGATCACCAGCTGGGAATTTAACATTGTATACTTTTTCCAATTCTTCAATCATGTTGACTCTCTTCCATGGTCTGGAGAAATCCAAAGTCATTTCTTTACCTGATGGACCTTCTGGGTGGTATTTGATAACGTAATCACCAGTGATTTCTTTAACCATTTCGGAAAACATCAATTCGGTCATGTCCATTAAGTCGTAAACATCAGCATAAGCTTGATAGAACTCACAAGTGGTGAATTCAGGGTTATGGGTCATATCGATACCTTCGTTTCTAAATTGACGACCAATTTCGTAAACTCTGTCCATACCACCAACAACCAATTCTTTCAAAAACAATTCAGGAGCAATTCTCATGAACATTTCCATATTCAAGTCATTATGGTGAGTAGTGAATGGTTTGGCAGTGGCCCCACCGGCAATAACATTCAAAATTGGTGTTTCAACTTCAACGAAATCTCTGTTGTCCAAGAATTTTCTGATGTACTGAATGATTTTGGATCTAACTCTGAAACGTTCTCTACTGGAATCGTTCATAATCAAATCCAAGTAACGTTTTCTGTATCTAGCTTCTTGATCTTTGAACCCATAATGTTCAGTTGGCAACATGTGCAAACATGGAGTCAATAATTGGACTTTGGTAGCGAAAACGGACAATTCACCTTCACCACCTTTGGCTGGAGCAGTTTTACCTGGATAACCAGTAACACCGATAATGTCACCTCTTCTCAAAATTTCGTGCATTGATTCGAAAGCTTCAACACTTGGAGCATCTTGAGCTTGGGCCATAATTTGAACTTCAACACCATCACCTTTTAAAACGTAGAATTTCAATTTGGATCCTGATTCTCTTTTGGTCATTATTCTACCACTAACGGAAACAGTGACATCTTTCAAAGTTTCCCCTCTTTGCAAATGGGCGTATTTTTCAACAAATTCTGGAATTTTGGTGGTAACATTGAATTTGTGAGGGTATGGGTTGAAAGCTGATGGATCAGCATTGTTTTTCTCTCTTAATTCAGAAATTTGACGAGATCTGATTTCGAAAAATTGATTTGGATTCAAATCAGCCAATTCATCTTTCTTTTTAGTGGTAGTTTTGGCTGGAGTGGCAGCAGCTTTAGCAGCTTTCTTAGCTTCAATTGCTCTTTGTTTTTGTCTTTTTTTTAATTCGGTTTTGGAAACTTGTTCACCGGTGACATCGTCCAAATAGGTTTTTTGAACTTGTTCGGCAACTTTATCAACTTCTTCAGACATAATGATTGTGGGTGTTGGGCGATAGATGGAGAAGGAGTCTTAAAAAAAAGAGCAGAATGTGAATGAGAATTTTCAAAGATAACAATGGTGGTTAAAAAAAAAATTTTTTTTACCTCTCTCTCTAGTTACTCATCAAGAATTTTTTAATTTTCGCGGGTGTTGTTAACAGTGGTGGTGGTTTTGAGGGCACTATTTTTTTGGAAGGTGAGAAGAATCGAATTTAGGCCTGGAAAAAAAAGCACACTGAAGAAAAATTTTCACCTCAAGTCAAAGAACCTGGTAAACACGTATAAAAACCATGGCATCAAAATACACCCCAGCTACATTGAACACAGTTCATATCTCATCATCCGTTTTGTTGTCATTATTAAGACACACTTCTGAACATTACCCACAATTATTTTCTGGTGCATTATTAGGATTTGAAGATGAAAGTTTAATAGATGTTACTCATGGATTCCCATACCCATACCCTGATCAATATGAAGGTGGATCCTTTAGATCAAGAAGTGGGGGTCAATACCAAAAAGATTTGTTAGAAAATTTCAAAAAATTAGGCTATGGTATCGAATTTTTGGGATGGTTTCAATCTACAGTATCAGGGAACTTTGTCACCAACCAATTAATTGAAGGTTTGGCTCAACAACAATTAATCAACTCCAATGCATTTATTTTGATTAACAACTTATCAAGTGTTGGACAAGAAGTATCCATCAAGGCATTAAGATTATCTACTGGGTTTATGAATGCCTATGTAGATGGGAAATGGAAATCAAAGGATTTGGAATCCAACAAAATTTCATATTTGAATATTTTTGAAGAATTGAACTTGGAAATATCTAACCAAAAATTGGTGGATGTGTATTTGTCAAGCTTATCATTGAAACCATCCACTGAATCCGAATTAGATGTTCTCAATCTTTTATCAAACCAGAACGCCACTGGTCAATTGTTAGAATCATTATCTGGACAAGTCGACTCATTCAACTACGATCAAAATAATTTCAACTACTACCAAAGACAATATCAAAAGGAACAATCAAAGATACAACAATGGAAACAACAAAGAAAATTGGAAAACTTGGAAAGAGCAAAGAAAGGTGAAAAGGAATTAGATACAGAAGAATGGAAAACTATTTTCAAATTGCCAAATGAACCTTCAAGATATAATAATATGTTGTACAGTAGTGCTATTGATGTTTTAGCTGATGATATTTTAAAGAAATGTGATGAGGAATTAACAAAGAGTTTTGCTATTGAAAGGAAGTTGACTGCTAGTGAATAGATGAGCATATAGGTAGGTTCATAAATGTATATTAGTGTTTATTTTGGAAAGATATTTGGCTCTACTCCGGAAGAAAGGATTTATCGGTATATTATTATTTCCAGCTAGTCAGCATCGCAAATTTAATGGGGGAGAGAGTATATCACCAACAAAAAAAGATTACCAAACCCCGAAAAAAAAAAAGAGCCAGTAGTATCTCAACTTTTTGTAATAAACAGTTATACACCTTTTTCAGAAATCAACCTTAACACTTGAAAGATCATGGGAAAACCAAAAGTATGTCGATATTTTGTGAACTAGATTGATTTTTTTGTCTCCGTTACTAACATGAAAAACAATAAAGTATATTCTAATAGTTAGACATGGGGAATCTGAAGGCAACTGTGACAAGTCTGTTAACAGATACACACCCAACCACTTAGTCCAGTTAACTGATAATGGACACTGCCAAGCGTTGCAAGCAGGTCAAGTATTGCTGGAGTTTCTTAACCATGCATCGTTGAATAACGTTAACAATAAGCGCAATCCCAAATCCATGATGTTTATAACATCGCCATATTTGAGAACAAGACAGACCTGCAACAATATTATTGAGGGCATCAAAAATGTTCCCGGTGTCGAATATAAAGTCAGAGAAGAGCCACGAATGAGAGAACAAGATTTTGGAAATTTTCAACCTTCCCTGGATGAGATGGAGTTGATTTGGAAAGAACGTGCCCAGTATGGACATTTTTTCTATCGAATACCACATGGAGAAAGTGCAGCCGATGTTTACGATCGAGTAGCCAGTTTTATGGAGTCGTTATTCCGCCAGTTTAGAAGTGATGATTTCCCCAATATCTTAGTGTTGGTCAGTCATGGAATCTGGTCTCGAGTTTTCATTATGAAGTGGTTCAAGTGGAGTTACGAAGAGTTTGAAAGTTTAAAAAATGTGCCTCATTGCAAATATTTGGTGATGAAAAAAGACGATGAAACACAAAAATACCATTTGAAAACAAGGTTGTTGACTTGGGACGATGTTGAAGATGATGATTTGGATGTCGGGCAATGTCTGTTAGATGATGACGAAGTGTACAAGCTCATTCAAGATCAAAAAGATACTGTCAATTCAACAAGAAATAAAGATAAAATAATTGAAGAAATGTACCGAAAAGCACAAGGACCAGAATCAAAATACACCGATTATAAAGAGAAAGTGGTATCAAGATTCAAAGTGGACAATCAGAGTGTTGTTAATAGTACCGAGAGTTTCCATTAGATAGATTGGTAAAAAAAAAACAATTTACGTCATAATTTCCTTTTTTTTTAGTTCTGTTTGTTTTGTCTCTCTAATTATTATTATGTGGTGGTCAGTTGGTAAGACAATTGTTTGTTTGTTCATGTGATCATTAATAAAATATATGCATAGAGTAGGAATCAGTTGTTGTCCATCTTTCGTGCGAATCTAATCCGGGGCGACAAAGCAAATTCTGATTTTTCACTCATGTTTTGGCCCTATTAATGAATTTTGTGTAACTTAACTATGGGTGAGTGTTACCACCACTCCAATTTATTTTTTCCTCTTGGCCGGGTATCCTTTGGTTATATAGAATTCATTTATAAATTACTAAAATCCAAAAAAAATATTTCAACCTAGTTTATTCTTTTCTTTTCTCCCCTTCTTTCTTTTTTTTGCTTTTGCATTTCTTCAAATATCAATTAATACATTTATACAATTTTAGAAACAATGGCTCGTCAATTTTTCGTAGGTGGCAACTTCAAAGCTAACGGTACCAAACAACAAATCACTTCAATCATCGACAACTTGAACAAGGCTGATTTACCAAAGGATGTCGAAGTTGTCATTTGTCCACCAGCCCTTTACCTTGGTTTAGCTGTTGAGCAAAACAAACAACCAACTGTTGCCATTGGTGCTCAAAATGTTTTTGACAAGTCATGTGGTGCTTTCACTGGTGAAACCTGTGCTTCTCAAATCTTGGATGTTGGTGCCAGCTGGACTTTAACTGGTCACAGTGAAAGAAGAACCATTATCAAAGAATCCGATGAATTCATTGCTGAAAAAACCAAGTTTGCCTTGGACACTGGTGTCAAAGTTATTTTATGTATTGGTGAAACCTTAGAGGAAAGAAAAGGTGGTGTCACTTTGGATGTTTGTGCCAGACAATTGGATGCTGTTTCCAAGATTGTTTCTGATTGGTCAAACATTGTTGTTGCTTACGAACCTGTTTGGGCAATTGGTACTGGTTTAGCCGCTACCCCAGAAGATGCTGAAGAAACCCACAAAGGTATTAGAGCTCATTTGGCCAAGAGCATTGGTGCCGAACAAGCTGAAAAAACCAGAATCTTGTATGGTGGTTCAGTCAACGGTAAGAACGCTAAGGATTTCAAAGACAAAGCAAATGTTGATGGTTTCTTAGTCGGTGGTGCTTCATTAAAACCAGAATTTGTTGATATCATCAAATCTAGATTATAAACAGTATATTAAAAACTATATGCCTATAGAATTTAGCATGTTGTTGTGAATTTGTAATGAATCTATAAAAATGTGCTCATGAATCTTTTTGTAAATGCCATCAAGGTGGTCAAAGTGTTTTGTTTGCCTCTGCTCAATGAAACTTCTGTCAACGTCAATATCTGATTCAATCAATATTTGCGTTGGTCGAAGTGCCGTTACAAGTGCTTTTAGAGCCTCTATTTTTTCTCCGTTGATCCAATTTGAAAATGAAAAGTAGAGTCTGTTCTGGGGTAACGATTTTATCCACACCTGTGCTTGTTCAATTGATCCGGTATACGAATGAAGGATGACTGTAATATTGGAAAACTTTTTCACTTGATCAAACAATAAGCCATGAGCTTTAACACAATGCAAAGACACTTGTTTCTTTAATTGTTCAGCTAATGTTAGTTGAAATTTAAAAACATCCAATTGATGATTAATATCAACTCTACAAGCAGATAATTTATTTTCTGTCGACAGTGGGAAATTCAAATTACCACAGTAGCCGTTATTAGGAACTCTGAATAGTTTATCCAACCCAATTTCGCCAATTCCATATATTTCAAGGTTATGTTTGTTAATGATCTCTAGAAATCTATCTTTGTGTTTGTGTAGACTAATGGGATCAGGTAATGTAGCCAATAATTCATTGGAAGGTTCTGGTTTCAAAACATTCTTGTAATGTTCCTCCTTGGTGGGGGTACCTTCAATATAAAACAAATGAGAAAACCAAGGGTGTACACCAAAATATGGAACTAATACTCTTGGATTCTCTAACCTGGTTAGTAATGTATCCATAAATTCAAGATCCAAATGTTGAGTAGTCATTAGATGAAAGTAGTTGTCTGGGATCTGTTTTGATTGCTCGTTGAGTCTTTCTGCAAATTTCTCTGTGTCACTAGCAGTACATTCCGGGTTAAAATGGCAATGGCTATCGCTTAGGTTTAGAAATGTGTCATTCATTATAGTGAATAGTATGGAGGTGGAAAGAGAGAGAAGATAGAGTGTTGATTTTTTTTGCGTATATTTTTTTCATAATGATCAAAGATCAAAGCAAAGCTGGTTGGTTTGTGATAAGAATGCGTTGATACTATGCAACATACAGCCAATGTTGATATGTTGATTCATAACTATACTTCTTGTATCTACTTTTCAAAAACAGTTTTGGTAGAGTATTTATTGAAAGCAAAAAAGAAAAGATTTAACTGAATTCGAGTATAACACCTATTTATATAGTGGAACAACTTTAGTATTATTTATGGAACATTGCCGAAACTGAACTTCAGGGAAATGGAAGAGAAAAATTAAGCCAAGAAGAATGAAAAAAGTACAAAAACTGTTTGACTACTTACACCAAGAAGCCAGGAAAAAAAAAATCAGTCCCCCAAACAAAAAAAAAAAACAAAAACAAACAACTTTCAAGACTAAAAACAATCAACCACAACGATACTCCCAATAGAATATACCAACACATATAACGGAATATTCATAAATATAAAAATCCATTATTCTACTGTTTTTCAGCTTTGCATTGCTATTTACTCATGTCGGACCTAACTCCAATTAAACTTCCTTCGTCCGCTCCATTTCCGGTTGTCATATCATCTGTATTATGCAAACCTGGAGATACAATTTCCAAGCACAAGACTATATTCAAGTACAAATACTGGGACTACCAAGATGATCCAACTTCAAAGGAGGACCCACCTAAGAAAATACGAGTAGAACGGTTAGGTACATTTGAGAGTCCCATAGAAGGCGAAATTGACCAGATTAACATCAAGCCATTGCAAGAAGTGATGCATAGTGATGTGGATTTGTTATTTGTTAAAGAAGCATGTCCTCATACTGTGCAATACAGTGGGTTATGTGCATTATGTGGCAAATCCTTAGAAGAAGAAAAGGATTATTCAGGATACAATTACGAAGACAGGGCCACAATTGAAATGTCCCATGACAACACTGGCTTGAAAATTAGTTTTGATGAAGCAGCTAAAATCGAACACAACACAACTGACCGATTAATTGATGAAAGAAAGTTGATTCTTGTTGTTGACTTGGATCAAACTGTTATACATGCCACCGTGGACCCAACTGTTGGAGAGTGGCAACTGGACCCAGCCAATCCCAACTATGCTGCTGTCAAAGACGTTAAGACATTTTGTTTGGAAGAAGAGGCAATTGTTCCTCCTGGATGGACAGGTCCGAAATTGGCTCCAACAAAATGCACCTATTATGTCAAACTCCGTCCAGGGTTGCTGGAGTTTTTGGAGAAAATGGCTGAGAAATATGAAATGCATATTTACACAATGGCCACAAGAAACTATGCGTTATCGATTGCTAAAATCATTGATCCAGATGGGAAATATTTTGGTGATAGAATACTTAGTCGTGATGAAAGTGGTTCTTTGACTCATAAAAACTTGAAGAGATTGTTCCCCGTGGACCAATCGATGGTAGTTATTATTGATGATAGGGGAGATGTGTGGCAATGGGAAAGCAATTTAATTAAGGTGGTTCCCTATGATTTCTTTGTTGGTATTGGAGACATCAATTCGAGTTTCTTACCGAAGAAAAATGGTCAATTAACAGGACCAACCAAAAAGAGGAAATCTATAGCCAAATTAGAAGCTGCTGCTGAACTAGCCAAGGAATCAGATACCAATAATGACAAGCAAGAGACTGAATCGGGGGAAGAAGAGGGTGAAGAAGATGCTGATGGTCACTCGGACGTGTCAAACTCCCCTGTTGAAAGAATCCTTGAACTCGGAGGAGGTGAAGGAAACACTAGTTTATTGTTGGAACAATCATTGACAAGAAATCAGTCAATAGAAGAACAACAACAGAAGCGTCCATTAGCAAAGTTGCAACACGATTTGGAACAAATGCATGAGCATCGCCACGATAGTGATAGCAAGTCAGAGAGTGGTTCTGATGATGAGAGTGATGAAGAAGACAATTTGTTATTTGATGATGATAATGAATTAGCAGCCTTGGATAAAGTCTTGGGGAATATCCATCAAGGGTATTATAACTTGTTTGATAAAGACAAAATCAACAAACCGGATTTGACTGAAATCATACCGTCAATGAAAAGCAAGACATTGGAAGGGATAACGGTCTTGTTCTCGGGTATTATTCCATTGGGAATTAATTTGGATTCTGCCGATATCGTGATATGGTGCAGACAATTTGGTGTGAAAGTTGTCAATGAAGTGTACCCAGAAGTTACTCACGTTGTTTGCCGCGATGTTAGTGAAGGTGCTGGACCAACATTCAAGACCAGAGTTGCAAGAAAACTATATCCTGACACTATCAAAATTGTCAATCCAGATTGGCTATTTGCATGTTTGAGTAACTGGACAAAAGTTGATGAAAAAGATTATTTGATTTCAACTGATGATACAAAGCTTTGGACCGTGAAAGAGAATGAGATTACCAAGTACCAGAAAGCTTTGGAAGACAGAAGTGCTTTGGCAAATGCTACTCATATTGATTCTATTGAGTCATTTGATGAGTACGATTTGGATGAAGCTAATCAAGAAGTTGATGATTTCTTGGCAGGGTTAAGTGATGATGATGAGGAAGAAGAGGAGGAAGAAGAAGATGAAGAGATCGAGAATCCAGAATCAAATAATGATGATGAAGAAATCTATGAGCAATCAACCAATGGACATGATTCATTTATCAAGGATGCTTATAGTAAGAAGAGAAATAGAGATGAAGAGGAGGTACAACTTGTTAAAAAGCAAAAAATAGAAAATGGAGAAAATGGAGAAAATGAAAATGAAAATGATTTAGACGATTTGGAAAAAGAACTACTTGACGGTTTTGACGACTTGGAAGAATAAATGAAATGGGGTGAATTAGTCGATTCAAATGCCAAACTAAATTGAGACATGTTACTGTGTAAGAGCCACGGACACTCACACATTCAATTTACTCAGACATTGTGTAATAGCAAACAACCTAATGTTGTTTATCGTTAAAAAATAAAAAAAATAAAAATTTTTAAAGCATGTAATAATGTATAATTTTCTGTAATATAATGTGTATCCTGTGTATTTCAAAACTTTTTATGAACGATTTACTTGATTTACTACCATCAATTTAATTATACAATAAAAGTTGGCTGGCTAATATTGCGCAGTCAAACAAACAAACAACTACAAACAAAAAAAAACAATTAATGCACGACTAAATCAAATACTGAGATTAATAAGGCGTGTCCCTGGACCGAAAAGTTGATTTATACTGATTTTGTGGTTAATTATAAGATGAATATTTTTTGGGTGGTGGGTGGTGGGTGGTGATGGTTGCAGTTTGATTTTGTAAATCAATTAATAATTTTTTCTTCTCACTTTGCAACAAGCAAGCCATTTTTTTTCTTTCTTCTTGTTTACCATTTTTCTTTCTTATCACCAGCACAAATTCACTATTTTTCCTGTAACCACTAAACCCTGTTTTACTCTCTCCAATTTCATCCCCTGGATTAAAGTTTCCTTTGCTTAATGATTTGCATATTCTTTTCTTTGATTTTGTGTAGGTTTGTTTCAAATAGAGAAAGGGGGATGGTAGTTACATTCATCTCTTCCATAATATATTCTCACATGAGTTATTTTTATGCAGCTATTATTGGTGGATCATTATGATTCATTCTCTATTAATACCGAAATTAAATTCACTTACACATTTTTGAT
Organism: Candida albicans SC5314; assembly: GCF_000182965.3. NCBI lineage: Eukaryota > Fungi > Ascomycota > Pichiomycetes > Serinales > Debaryomycetaceae > Candida > Candida albicans. The sequence continues at coordinate 1,707,434 of NC_032091.1, forward strand.
TTACCCTTTCTTCTGGCTAATTGCAAGATATAAAAAGACTTTTATTTCCTTTGTATTTTTTAGAAGACCACTTTTTTCGTCTTCTTATTCTTTCTTCAATTTTCGTTATTCCTGACTTGGTTTATCACCAAACTTGTTAATATATTATAATCCCAACCCTCAACCTATATCAAGTCATTATTACAATAAACTGATCAACACTAACTTCCCACAATGATTTTTAAAATATTTAGAGTGATACTAATTATACTTTCACTCATGTGCTGCATCTTGGAGATTTTTGCAGTAACTGGATCTTATGATAACAAAAAATACCTCACTGATACCTACCTAATCAATTTCCACATTGATAGCTTGGATTTGACAAAACTTATTGATTCCAGTCGTATAACAAAGAGAGATGGTGTGGGTTCAAAAATGGTTTCAATCAACCCAAGACAAGGTACACCAACCAAAAGAGCTCCTGCAGAATCTGGATGGTACTATGTTCCAGGGGGATCAAATACTCAAAGTGGCCCTTCTGCCACTGCATCTTCTGGTGGTAATGCTGTTGCATCAGGTTCTGCCATAAACTGGTGGAGTCCTGTTGAATCCGGTAGTGCAACAAGTTCTGGTTCTGGTTCTGGCTCTACTAGTTCTGGTTCATCTGGAAGTGATTCTTCAAATTCAGGTAGCACAAGTGGTGGATACTACACTACTGTATCTCAAGCTGTTCATAGTTTGTTGAGTAATGTGAATCCACAAGTGTTGGGAATGGCACAAGTTTATTCTGTTGGTTTCTGGGGTTATTGTCGTGGTTATGTTATTCAAGATGATAGCAAAAAAACGAAAAAGTTTGACAACAGTAATGTTAACTACACTTGGTGTTCGGAACCAAAAGTTTCCTTTTTCTTTAATCCAGTAGAAATATTCAAAAAAGAAATGAACAACACTCTTTATGGAATTCAAGTAGATTCTCAAGCTGCTGGTATTGGACAGTTATCTTACACCCAAAAAAGTGAATTGAAAGTGTTGATCGATCATTTAGATATAGACGAGTTGAATCTTCCAGGGAACATTAATGGAAAACTACAACAATTACACAATTTGACTAATGCGTCCTTTGGATTGTTAATGGCAGTCGCAGTCTTATCATTCGTCTCAGTCTTGATTCAAATGCTTGCATTTTGCTTTTCCCCAGAAAAATGTTGTTTATCATTTTTAAACTTTTTATTCGAGTGCATCATTGGTTTAATTGCCTTTGTTGGGGCAGTTGTTGTCACTGCTACCTATTCATATGTTAAAGCCCAGGTTAATGGCAATCTGGATACTTTTGGTGTCAAATCATTCTTGTCAATAAACTTCTACGCATTTGTCTGGTCAGCAGTTATTGTGTGCATCTTGGTTGTCTTTTTCAATTTATTGGGTCATTGCTGTGGGTTATTTGGAACAAGAAGACATTATAGAACAGTCAGAAATCCACAACCAGATGCTGAACAACATAAAGAAGAAACTGAAAGTGATTAATCTAATTGTTTTAAGGCCAAATAGGGTTTTTATACTGAATGTTTCTTCGATATTGTTGTTTGTTCAGTTTTGCTTTTGATTCATGTTGTCATTTTTTTTTTATTTATTTTTAATTAGTCTTTCTTTAATTCTTTTATTTCCTTTATTATTTATATAGATTTATAATTTTTGCATGTTTTTTTTAAATTTACGTCCTTCTAGTTTTGAAAAAGTTTGTTGTGCGTGGTGGTAGTAGTGTCGCACATCTTGAGATGGAAAGTAAACATCAACGGACAAAAAAAGAGAAAAGCAAAAAATATAATTATCTAGTCGAATTTTATCCACCATCACCTACACTATTATCTACTCTCTTCAAATATGATATGTTCAATATCTGGTGAAATAGCCACTGATCCAGTGGTATCACCAAAAAGTGGTGCTATATTTCAGAGGAAGCATATTGTTAACTACATAGCTACCAGTGGAACGGACCCAATAACTGATGAGCCTTTGACAGAAAGTGAATTGATATCATTAAAAGTTAATGAAAAATCCACAGCAATAGCACAACCTTCACCGCCAGATCCATCAAACTCGTCTATCCCTTCATTGCTTTCTACGTTTCAAAATGAGTGGGATGCAATAGTTTTGGAAGTGTTTACTTTGAAGAAACAATTACAGAGTGCTAAACAAGAACTTAGTATTGCATTGTATAGACAGGATGCAGCTGTCAATGTAGCAGCCAAGGCAATTAGGGAAAGAGATGAAGCAAGAGAAGCATTAGAAAAGTTGTCACTGTCGATAAATTTATCAGATGTACCAGATACGAACACTCCACCTGAAGAGGCGGAACCTAAACCAAAGAAATCAAAAAAATCTCTGTCGAAAGGAACGCTGGCAAAACATTCAAACGATAAAGATAGTGAAACAATTGATTCTGAGCAAATTGAGAATATAGTACGGGCAAGAGATGAATTGTTCAGATTGCACAAATCCCAGAAAATCAAATTACCATTCGACGTAGACACTTTCTTGAAACAAAAAGGAGTTGATATCCAGTCTATTTTTGAAGGTGAAAAAATCTCGAATTATGTGTATAATAAAGAAATAGATACAATCGTTGGGGTAAGTCAAGATAAAGTCATTAAACATTCTCTTGTGGATGGAGCATCCACAAAGTTGGATCTCAAGAATGTCAAGTTGGTGGAAATAAACAATAATGGTGTGGTTGCTGTGCTGTCTGGGACCAAAATCATGTTTTCCAATTACAAAACAATTGAATTAAACTGTGAAGCTGAACAGATAATATGTCATCCATCACTAGATTTTTTTGTTGTGTTGGCAGCAAAGAAATGGTTTGTGATAAGTACTGATTCCATAGTGGCTTCCCGTAACGGTGTCTTATCTTTAGGGGCACTTCATTATGATGGTGAGATCTTGGCCACTAAAAATGATGATAAAATTAAGTTATATAGTATAGTTTCTGGGGATGAATTAGGAACGTTTACTGCAACTCATGAAAATATTGCTAAATTAGAATTTGCTACCAATGGGTATTGGCTACTTGCTTTGTCGACAGGTGACAATACCAGTTCCATTCAAATTTTTGACTTGAGAAAGGGAATTGAAGTTCAAAATCTACAATTTAACGAAGTGGCAACCAAAAAAATCGGTAATATTATGTTTTATAGCTTACACAGTTTTTTCAAATATTTGTAATCTACATTTTGTTGTATATTTGTCTTACTTGTAGGATTTTCCACGAGGAATACTGAAAAAAAAGGTGGAGTGTTAAAAAAAAAAATAAAATCGGGTGAGGTAGTAGAAGGTCCCAATCAAAACACTATTCATGCTTGCCAAAAAACATGACAGTTGATAAAAACAAACTAGACGAGCTAGTCAAGTCTTGGTTATCTATTGATATGAATCCAGAATCAAGACATGAAATCGAGCAGTTACACATTAGTGGGAACTATGAACAATTGGATAGAAAGTTGTCAAAGAGAATTGCGTTCGGAACTGCTGGGTTGAGATCGTCAATGGAGTCGGGGTTTTCACACATGAATGACGTTACTGTGCTCCAAGCTTCCCAAGGGTTGGTCAAGTATTTATTGAAAAAGACACCAACATCAATTGTAATTGGATACGATCACAGATTCAATTCTCAAAGATTTGCAGAGATCTTAGCCAGTGTTGCACTCACTCAAGGTGTGCACGTTTATTACTTGGGGTCAGTTGCAAACTTGTCTGAAGAAACAATGAAATTGACTAAAGGTGATATTGAAAACGATAGTTCAACAGATAGAGGATATGTCCATACGCCATTGGTTCCATTTGCAATTGATTACTATGGAGCATCGGGTGGAGTGATGATCACTGCCTCTCATAATCCAGCAAATGACAATGGTTATAAAGTATATTATCTGAATGGGTGTCAGATTATTCCGCCAGTTGATAAAGAAATAGCTGACTCTATTGAAGAAAATTTGACCCCATGGGAGGGTGTTTGGGATGTGTATGATAATATCAAGAAGGGGGTACAAAAGGGATTATTGTCACTTGCTGGAGATGAGGTTACAAAAGAGTATCTTAAGGGAGTGAAAGAGAAGTTAATTCAAGACAACAATTTAGATTTCAGTTTTGTTTACACACCAATGCATGGAGTTGGGTACAGAATATTCAAAGAGTGTCTTGATTTATTCCATGCCCTGACTTGGAATGTGGTTCAAGAACAAGCAGACCCAGATCCTACTTTCCGAACTGTTAGTTTCCCTAATCCTGAAGAAAAGGGTGCTCTTGATTTGGCTATTGAAACTGCCAGAAAATTGGGTTACAAATTGGTTCTCGCTAACGACCCAGATGCTGATAGATTCAGTGTTGCGGTCGAGACCAAGGGACAGTGGAATCAATTGACTGGTAACGAAATTGGGTTTTTGTTTGCAATGTATGTGATTGAACAACAAAAGGAACAAGATTTGGACCGTGTATATTTGGTGAACTCAACAGTATCGTCACAAATACTTAAGGCAATGGCTGATAAGGATGGGTTCCATTTTCAAGATACGTTAACAGGGTTCAAATGGATTGGAAATAAAGCAATTGACTTACAAAAAGAGGGATTTAAGGTTCCGTTTGGATACGAAGAGGCTATTGGATTTATGTTTGACTTGGTGCATGATAAAGATGGTATTTCGGCTGCTACAATATTTTTGCAATTGTATCAGAAATGGTTTAGTGGTGGCAAAATAGATGTTACAGATAAATTAGAAGCTGGGTATGCTAAGTATGGTTGGTTTAAAGATTACAATGGTTATTACAGACTAGCAGACATGTCAACATTAGATAAAATATTTACCAACATCAGAGGCTCCTTTGATAGTAAATCCCCAGAAAATATTGGCGAATTCAAAGTAACTAGTTGGCGTGATTTAACAATTGGATACGACTCGTCTACTGTCGATCACACTCCCGTTTTACCTGTTGATTCAAGTTCACAAATGATAACAGCCCTGTTGAAGTTACCAGGTAATGACAATGCAGTTGTAAGATTTACTTGCAGAGGGTCTGGTACCGAGCCAAAGTTAAAATTGTATATTGAAGGGAAATCTACTATCAATGAACAGAGTGCTAAAGAAATTGCTGTTAAATGTTGGGAGACCTTAAAACAAGAATGGTTTCAACCGGAGAAATATAATTTGACAGAAGTTAAACCGTAAATAGTGTCGATCGCGTTTCTATAGATAAAAAATAGTTTTTAAAGTCGGAATTATAAAACATTGGAGAAGAGTAAAACGAGGGAATTGTCGATCCCACGAATATGGCGAGCAAGGCGGCCACAGAAACCCAAAAGAAAATGCTATTTTCGGTGTGGAGGGTGCGACGAAAGAATGAAAAAAAAGACAAAAAAAAAATTTCTCTGTCAGTCTGTCAGAGTTATTTTTATTACTTTAAAAGAAAGGGAACAATACAAAAAAAGGAAAAAAGAAAATTTTAAATAATCACAGCAAACAGAGACAAAAACAAGAAGAAGGGAAAAAAAAATTACTTTTCTCGATACCACTTTCAACTATCAAATTGTTTTTACAGCATTTTCAAAAAAAATAACTACCTCTAAAAGGGAATACACCAAAAGTTTTTGCATTAAATATCAACTATTCAGGCATTATTTAAGATGTCGTTTCGAGCCTTGACACCAGATTTATATGGCAAAAAATCCAAGAATTCAGATTTACCAGTGTATGTTTAACTTTTTATTTTTTTTTTTCACGTTGTTGTTGTTGTTTTGTTGTTCAATACTAACAAAATTGAATTTTTTTTTTTTCATATTTAGATTTAATAAGTTTACTCCTAAAAAGCATTCAGATCGTGTGTTGATAAAGCGAGTCTTGTATACTTTGGTATTTTTATTGGTAACGTATACGATATATTCAAGAGTGTTAACAGGTGATAGCAGGATACCGCAATCGCAGGATCGACAACAATCACCGACCAACGACAATAATCATGAAGTGTATAAAGTTACAAAAGATGGAGTATATAAGCAGGAAGTTACTGGTGTTGTTGAAGAAGTAGAAGAGGAAGAACTAAAGGAGGTTACTACAGAAGATCTCTACAAGTCGAATGTTGACATTTTTGATTTAAATGATTATCAAGGGTCTCAAGAAGGTGCTAAAAATGGCGATATTCTATTATTTCTTATGCCTTTGAGAAATGCCGAACACGTTTTACCAATGGCATTCTATAATCTTATGAACCTCACTTACGATCATCGTTTGATTGATATTGCATTTTTGGTTTCGGATTGTTCACCAGATGACACCACGTTGGAAACTGTTTTTGAATATTCAGTGGCTTTACAAAATGGAACTTTGGTTGACAAGTTGAAACATGAAGAAGAGTTGAAGAATTCAGGTAATGTCAGGGGCACTAGTGATTTATATCAATCGTATATGGAGCCATCTTATATTGAAAGCGTAAAGAAAGCCTATAGTAATCCTGAGTCGCATCATCCAAACTATAGGACCCCATTTAGATCGGTCACTATTTTCAAAAAAGATTTTGGTCAAGTCATTGGGCAAGGGTTCAGTGATAGACATGCTGTTAAAGTGCAAGGGATTCGTAGAAAGTTAATGGGTAGAGCAAGAAACTGGCTTACTTCTGCTGCCTTGAAACCATACCATTCCTGGGTTTATTGGAGAGATGCTGATATTGAAACGTGCCCTGGTGATGTTATTGAAGAGTTGATGCTGCATAATTACGATGTTATGGTACCCAATGTGTGGAGACCTTTACCTACATTTTTAGGCAACGAGCAGCCATACGATTTGAACTCTTGGGTTGAATCAGATGCTGGATTAGAATTGGCGAAAACACTAAACGAAGACGATGTTATTGTTGAAGGGTATGCTGAGTATCCTACTTGGAGAGCACATTTGGCATACATACGGGATGCTAATGGTGATCCTCGAGAAGTAATTGATTTAGACGGTGTTGGTGGTGTGTCGATATTGGCACGAGCAAAGATTTTTAGACAAGGGGTACATTTCCCAGCATTTACATTTTTAAACCACGCTGAAACTGAGGCCTTTGGTAAAATGGCCAAAAAAATGGGATTCAGTGTTGGTGGATTGCCTCATTATACCATATGGCATATTTATGAACCAAGTGAAGATGATTTGAAAGAAATTGCGAGATTGGAAAGAAAGAAAAGAAGACAGAAGTCATAAATAGAAGAAGGTGTTACATAATTAATACAAACGTCAAATAGTTTTCGATTAAACTTATAGGTATAATAGATGTTTTTTTTTTTTCCACCACCACTAACAATCAAGAAATTAAAAAAAAATACGCCGGTGTAAAGTCAACAACAATTCTGATCGTAAAAATTTCATAAATTATTATTTTTAATTTGATCAGTAGGAAGGCAGGGTTTTGTAATCCATGTGTCAATCGTATGACCAACACGTTCAGAGATTGTTCACGCATCCATTTTATTCATCATATTAAAATTAAAAATAGTTTACGCAAGTCTCGAACTTCCACCACAATTTAATTGTAAGAACGCTGCGAAAACATATTCTCCAATCCTATTGGGCCGAAGTTTCAGCTATGCCAAAGGCATCAAATTTTTTTTTATAAAATTTTCCACTTTTCCATACCAGTGAAATTATCACGTGATGGAGTGAGTATCTATAATATTTGATTGTTTCTTTGATGAGGCAATACTCGAGTATAGTTATTGACCAATGACTTTTAAATGTATAGTGGTGATCTGGGAGTTGATTAGATGCTTCTTGGTACGTAATTGGTGTTTGTATTTTTTTAGGTCCAAAAAATGTTTAAATATTTACAAAAAAGTGAACAATAACCTAAAAAGATTTTCAGTTTCGGTCGATATTTATTGAAACTTTGATGTAAACATTCTTGGATTGCCTCTCAAAACACTGATTTTATACTAAGCTTTGCTATACATGTTCTGTTGAGATGTTGTTATGATTCATTTGCAACCCTACAAACACAAGTTACAAGAACGTACTTGTGATAGGTTGGAAACAACACTTTTACAGATTAAAAATGCATAATATGGCATTAAATTTTAGTTCTTGGGTCCTATATAATCTACGAAAGTCGAATATCTGCTTTTATGACACAGTTTTATTGTATAAGAATATGACTTTCATTAAAATTTCTGTTAGGTCTGAAAAAGTAGACCATTTACAAACCCATCAAGTAGGCCTGCGTGGCGAAATGGTTATCGCTTTTGACTTCTAATCAAAGGATTCCGGGTTCGAATCCCGGCGTGGGTTTTCTTATTGCAGCTTTAGCTCATCTGGGAGAGCGTCAGACTGAAGTATTTCAAACCTGAAATCTGGAGGTACTGTGTTCGAGCCACAGAAGCTGCAATATTTTTTTGCAAATTATGCACCGAACCTGTTTTTGAATTAATTCTTGTTGAAACAATGAACAGAGTTGTGCTTGATTTGAACGGACTAAGTCTAATCACTTTTATTTTTTGTAAAGTTCAATCGCAACATAAATTGCATATTTATTCACACACACACATTAATAAACTATAAACTAAATATTAAATCTTCTTCTACGTAATCTTCTGATTTGAAAACATTTGAATAATCGTCAACAGCAAGAATATTTTTTCTGGCAGAGACACCGGCAAGGCTACTCTTATTAGTTACTGATAAAACAAGGATACTTTCCATCAACTTGAATTCAGTTTCAAATTCGCCAACGTTGTTATTAACATTATTAATTCCAGTAAGTCTGGCATTCCATTGTGCCAACTGGTCCAATTCAAACGACTTATTTTTTTCCACATTGGCATTATTATCGTTATTGTTGTTACTATTCATTCGATTTACAAAATCAGACAAGTTGTAGGAATTAATTGATCGATGGATTTTGTTTTGTAGATAAGTATGATCTTGATTAACTATCGATGATAACGATGAATTGGATGATGACAAATTTTCTTCATTTTCCAAATCAACATATAGTACTGAAGATTCATCAAATATCGAATCTATCTGTGATTGAACAGTTTGTGGGCTAATTTGACTACTGGTAGAATAGTATGATGAATATCGTTTTGAAGAAAGTGGTGGACGTGATAATGTTTGTGATGAAAGATTTTTCGATTGATGTTCAGCTAGAATTGGAGCACTTGAACGAGGTCTTAATGTCTTTACACCATTTTGGTTTTCTTTATTGTCTTCAATAAAACTTTTTTGGGAAGTTAATATGGGCAGAGATATATTAAGATTGAATGAGGAGATACTGGCACTCAAAGGACGTGAATTCCGTTTGCTCTTGGTAGAACCGTTTTTAATATTGGTATCTGATTTCTTAGATCTCAAAGACTTTAAAAAGCTTGAAGATGATTTGGTATTGTTCATATTAGATATGCTTTGACTGTGTAACATTTCAGCAAAGGTATGGATGGGTGTTGGGTAAGGACTTGTTGCAAACTATAAAGGAAAGATTTAAATTCAATTAGTAACAGCTTGAAAGTTTCAACTAGGAATTTTCTATTTTTACAACTAGTTAATGAGCAGATCCAAATAAAAAGAATTGTCGCAAATACATATAGATAAAAAAAAGTAGTGGTTGGTTTTCGTTGTAGATATGAATCAACTTTGGTTGATGATATTATGATGATTTGTTGTTGTTGTTGTCGTTATAATGAAAGCTAGCAAATTTTTAAAGGAGGAGGAAGAGGCTATTGATTTAGTTTTATACCTAAAGAAAGAAACAACAATTACAACGACTAAGATTGAAATTTTAGACTAGCAAACAATAAAACTAGTACAAACCCAGGTCGTGCATGGACAATACTACCAACACGTCGATGAGAAAAAATAATTTACCTTGTTCCATTTTAACGCGAATTGGGCTAAATTGTAAACAATTCAATCTCACACAAACGAGCTTTGTTATTTCTCCTCAAGCTTTGCTCCTTTCAAATATTGTTCATAAAAAAATTTTTTTTTTTTTAACTCTTTTAAGAATTAATTTCTTTGTTTCCAGAAGTTTGCGTTATTCTATTTATTATATTCACAGCAATTACATGTGATGGGATGGGATACTATAGAAGAGACGTCTATAATTCCCAAATATTGTCATTGCTATTGTAGCTCTCCTGATTGTTTGATTCCTCGTTACAACTAACCACAAAATGGTGAAATAAATTTAGATTGAATACAACCAAACATTCAGACGACAAAGAAGAGGCAATAGAGAATGAAAGCAATAACAATAATAATAATAAAATTAACGGCTCTTAGGTTATTGTTGTTGCCACAATTGTCGTCTTTTTGTTTGTATTGAGCGTTACATCATAACCAGCCTCCTCGTATGAACAAATACCCACCAATGCTGTAATAAGGTGTTTTCATAATCGCTTTCTAAAGAAGCCCCCAAAAGATTATTGAGATCTACAAACTCATATTGCAGCAGCAGTGACTGTTCATGAATCTTCAAGATTGTCATAAAAAAATGCAAGGCTCATCTGTAATTTAGTCCATATCACAGGAAAAATAAAAACTTCATCTAAAATTCTCCATCTTTAAATGGGGTGCATACAAAAATATGTCATGAAAGCATTACTGGGATCTAGTTTATTTATTTAGAGGGTTACATCTCTGACAGTTCAAGGGGTGTAATCCAAACACACGATAACATGTCACAGTGCTACGCACACTCGTTTATATTATTCTTTATTTGGTGCCGATGATTTACACACTCGCCTTTATATCGACAACGATTTGATATTGCTTTGTGATTTATTGCCAAACTTAGTCACTACTTTAATTGCAAATCAATTTTACAAAAACAATGTACAACCATATGTTACCGTTCAATATTACTATCATAAGTTGTGAATGAAATGAAATGAACAATGAGCAATAAACATGACCACCACTCAGGAGGAATTAGTTTATTGTTACAAACTACTTGTTTTCTCACCCCCATCCTTTTAAAAAGAATATGGAGAATTTGTGTAGCATTTTTTTTTCAGTTTTATCTTTCTGGATAGATAAGAAACACAAAGAAATCCCTGGACCCGTAATGGTCCAGTAAAGAAGTCATCAACTTTTCAGTGTAACACTGACATTTTGTTACATTATCAGGTAAGGAGTATATGACAGATCTAGGAGCGATGTGCATTATTAATCCAATGAGTTGACTTGATCGGGTTCTGAGATTAAGGTATTGACTGCAAACTACACAACAACATCTCTGGCTGATCAACTTGCATTATTTTAATTGTTTTATTGTTAAACTTCTTGGTGTAAAATAGATAAGGAGTTAGTGGTAGCAATGAAACATGTTACACTTAGCCCTAAACTTAGGTCTATGAATGACTAAAAAATAGCTAACATTCTTAGTATTGACAATACGTAACGACAAGAAGTTTCTTTCTAGTTTGGTGTACAATTATTTTTGTAATATTTCATTAAATTGTCTAGCTATAATTAGAATAGAAGACACAATGGAATTTTACGTATTTCATATGTGTTAACTCAGAAGAAAAGCAATTGTAAACCCCATCATCAGTTTCGTCATCAGTTGACGATTTCCAACAAATAGGAATGTATTAGACGATAACCTATAGAAATTGTTAATTGCGCAAATTCTCCCATTGTCATTGGGAACAACAACTAGAAAGAATGAATACACGTAATTCATCAATTCGTCAAAAAAAGAAAAAAGCATTTGTCTATGAGAGTACTTTCAGGGTTTATTGTTTCGTAGGACAGTATTGATTACTTGCGCTATACTCTACACACCCTGTAAAGCTGTCTATATTTCATTGTATATACATTTCGTATCTATCTATGTACACGTGAACTCCATTTTTCTCACACCGTCAAACAGAGCAATGGACAGTTTATGGTTAACATAATCATTCAATCCAATAATCGTATTTATTTGTTTCATCCAATTCAAGGAGATCATTGTAGGCAGACTCACTTGATTCATCAATTTGTAAATATTGATTCAATTGATTATAGTCAGATGACGGGGGCAGCAATACCAATGATGATGGGTCCAGAAGAACAGTACTAGGTATCAACCGACTATAAAATGGAGTCTTGCTAATGTCACTGGTAATGGTCTTCCTATTCGTCCCGTCAGGTGATTTCTTTGGAGTTGGAGAATCAATATAATTCAAAATTGGTTGACGAATGATTGCCTCCAAACTAGGATGTAAATATAACACCATTAATTCATTAGTCAATTTCTTCCCCGTTGGTTTAATATTAATATATCCAATATCTTTAATCACTAGATCAATTGTACCATAAAATGGTGGGATAATGTATCTCTTATAATAACCACGTAATTCATTTCGTTGTTGCTGTTGCTGCTGACGATTGACAATAAAGTGACTACTCATTGATTTAGGAATTTCGTTGCGTTGTAAAATTGAATCAACTTTTTCAAGATTTTTAAATTTATGCAATGCAAATTTAGTAACGTTTCGTATTTGATACATTGAATCTTGTCCCGGAAATTGTAAGTAACCTACCCCATTTAAACTCAACACTTGCCCATTTTTGACAGTATCAAATTTCGATTTCAATGATCCATATTTAGAAGTGTTTGCCCCTTTAGTTATCCGAGCAATTTGTTTGTGATTCAATTTATCAAAAATATCTTGTAAATTCTCATTTGTGGTAAAGCCTGGTACATCAAATAATTCTTTTATACCATCAATATCAACAGGAACAACATCACGAGTGAATCCAGGGATATGCGAAGTTCCGGGACCATTTTTGGAGCTGAATGAATCGATTAATCTATCCAATTTTTTAAAATCTTTATTTTTCAATGAAGCAGAAGAAGATTGTTTTTCGTCTGGTCTTTGTTGAAGAGCTTCGTATTTCCAGTGTTTAACATGATGGTTGATCAATAAACTTTTCACTAACGTAGATTTCCCACAATTTGTATCACCAATAATGTACGAATAGTTTGGGATAAAATGATATAAATCAGTCATTTTCCAACGATCTTTGCCTGAAGCGATAAAAACATTTTCACGGGGTACATTAAATTTTTTAAACATATAATTTTGTAAAAATTTCTTAAAATTATTATAAAAGGCAACATTTGTTTTTGGGATCAAAATATCACTCTTGGTCATGACAAAGTAAATCTGTTGTGGTGGGCGATATTGGAAAATATCCTTATTTATCCCCATGGGGAAATCATTTGCACTGAAAACATAAACTAACGGAGCATCTACTGGGATAGTAGACAACACTTGTTGTAATTTAGGAATGGGGAATTCTGATTTGTTTAAATTATCCCTGTTTGGGTCATAAATACTTCTAGTTTTGGAATTATAAATTACATCATTGCAACGTTTGCAGCTTAAACTATGCCCCAGATGGGTTTGTTGATCTTTGGTTGTGTCACGAGTATCTGCTTCAACTGGTGTTATTTGTTGTAAACTTGGTACTGATGCAACTTTCTCATCATCTTGTTTTGGAGCACTGAAATTGTTGATTAACAAATTTCTATCAGAGATGTCTAAATTTTGTAGTATTTTTTCATATTTCTTATTCAATTCTGAAGTTTTAGCTTTTTTGTCGGTATTGCTGTCGTTTTGACCAGGTAAACGATAATAACCTGGTTTGTCAGGAAATTTATCCTGCAATTGAATCCCACACGATCGACATTTCGTATCACTCAACAAGTTGTAAATATATGTTTGTGGATGTGCTTGTGAAGAATAGTATCTACCAAGTGATTTTCTTACTGATCGTAGTAGTATCAGCCTACTAAACATTGTGTTGCTGTTTTATGATAGGATGATGTTGTTTCTTGAAATAAGAGATGTAATTTTTTTTTCATTGCATCAGCTCTTCTGAGTTCAACTATATACAGGAATGAAGATTTCTCAAAATATGAAAAATTCTAATATTGATAGTGTTGCAAACTTGGAAAACAAGATCTATGAAGAGCAGAAGCTAGAACTTGATTGCAAGGATATCATTCTGTATATAAATAAGAAAATACTATTTATGGGCATGGATGGATGACTGAAAACTAAATCAGTCTTGAAGATATAGGCCATTACTTTACTTTAAGGACATTGTTTGATAGGAAAAGTGTTTGAAGATTCTTGTGGAGATCTTGTCTTGACATAGTTCACAACAACTACCAATAACAAGTCTACAACTATCACGACCATCTCTCTTGCCTATATGGATAATGTCAAATATAAGAAACTTACTAACACTATCTTCAATGCTTAAAAATTCATCTCAAACATTACGTGTGACTGACCAACCAGAACTCAGACAAATTAACCACCAAACAGTACACAAAACGGAAAACAAAGGATCATAACTATGATTGTTACTTCCTCCATATTCATACGTGCATTCATTTATGCATATGCAATGCAGTAATGCACACAAAGCTTTTGTTGAAAAAATTGAGTATTGAATGACGTAAAAAAAGAGAAAAAATAATCAAGAGAAAGAAAGAAGTAACTTCAAACGGAACAAGGTGGGACAAAACTAAACGGAATTGAAAAAATTTATAAGCAATAAAAAGCGAGACACTTTCCTGTTAGTTGCTGCCTTAAAAGTACATTTAATTATTATTTACTCTTAGTACAGCTGTTGTTGTTGGTATGCATTGATTTTATTACGGCCACACTCCTATTTTGATCTGCAAAATTTCATTACTGATCGTGTACTTTAATAAAATTCTTGGATACAAAAGATAATATGTATTACTGACCTGGTGTGGGTTGTTTATTATTGCTGTTGTTGTTGGTAGGTGATGGTCGTGAATGCTAAGCCACCAAAAAAGTGAACAATTGAAAAAAAGATAATTGTAACGATTTCAAATGGGCTTATTCGGTATTATCTCGTCAACAGTGATACCCCCAGTACACAAATAAAATTCCATACTATGAATAGGTAAGATAATTGCTTTACTCTTATACTCTATCTATTAATCTTAATATGCTAGACTTCTGGTATGGTTTGCCTTCAAAGAGTGATCTCATTTATAAAATTAAGGGCGTGGTATGAGGAGGTCCGGAAAAAGAAAATCAAAAACCCAAAAACTCAAAAACCCAAAAAATGTTGGATTTAATTACTTTTTATGTGATACGGAGAACGGAATGTCAATACAATAGGGACTTAACAACAATTGAACAATAGGGTTACTATAATTATTAGCACAATATGCATAGCTTAAATTGTTGCTGTAATTGGTTGGTCAATTGTCTAGTGTCAATGATACCGTTTTAGGTAAAAGAATAGTAATTGATTGTTTGGACTAAAAAAAAGATAAAGGATACGAGTTGCTGCAATGCAGAAACACGTAAACGCAAGCTAGATATGCTTGATGGCTTAATTTATAATTTTGGTAGGATTTATCTCAAAATTTCTTTTGCATTGTCTTTTTTTTTTTTGCATTTGCGCTGCTATTCTCAACATTCCGTTTTTTTATCGTCCATCATCATCAACCGGGGAAATAATACCAAAGAGCTGAGATTGAACACAATGTGAAACTGACGATAATAAAACAGGAAGAATTGGTAACTCGGATAGCAAAATAACTAACAAGAACAAAATTGGGAGTATTTTAAATATCAATTTATGAACAACCAGTAGAATCAATAAATTGAGAACTACTCTTTTGCCTTTTCTTATGTAACTAGCTCATTAGTTCTGGATTTGATTCATTTAGTGCCTTTTTTTTTTACTTTTCTTTTGAAACTTATCAATTTGATCCAAAATTAAATGCATTTAGATTGATTTAAATATATTAAGACTAAAACAGTTTTTAATTTAAGAAACTCTAAATTTCAAAACAGTTTCATGTCATCAAAAATCAGGTGGTGATGGACTCGTCAAAACTTGTCTGATAGTATAACTATTTTAAACTATGCGTAAGTACAGGTTGACTTGTTGGTTTTTATTTTAGATTAAAACTATTCAAATTCTCTTTAAAACTATCCTGTGATTTGTGAAACAACACACATAGATAATAGTAAAAAAGCATTTACTGCCATTATATCAACAGCATGTGTCCATCATACTTCTTTTGATTAGTTTTCTTGCCATAAATACATCCCCCCTGTAATCAATCTACCCATTTGATTGGAATTCCATTTCTATTCTTGTGAACTTTCTACATGGCTCTAGATTCCTTTGTTAGATGTTTGAACTCATGCACTAAAATTAAATATTTTTTCCTATTGTTGCATTCCTGTTCTTGATTAGTCATGATGGTGATAACGCAAGAGAACAAAAGTTTGTTAATATTCTGGTTTTGAATTTTACAGTCAAATGATATAGTTTTCTTATTTGTACATCAGATGATTCCATTTGATGTCAGCTGATATTGTTGTTGCTCAGTACAACAACGTACATATGCCATACCTTTATCTTAGTACTTCTTGGTTTCACATTCACTTCAACAAGAACCCCACAACAAAACTTCACACCAAGTGTTCTATCATTGATACAAGCATACTCCTTTTTCATTTATGTTTTCGAATAATTAAGTTTTGTGATAAGAACAAGTATTAGGATTTTTGACAAACCAGCTAATAAGTCCTTGATGCATGTTGCGGAGTTATGACACCTCCTCTACAAGTAAATGCATTCTGAGGTACGGCACAACAAATTATTATCTTTTTATTTCTAGAAGATTGTCGACATCTAAAATCGAGTATTTGTGAACTGATTCAATAGGGGGGAACCAGGGGTATAGGATTTGTTTTCTAATATTTCTTGTCAGCCACTCATAGGTTGTAAAATCCATAAATGTCTACTAATTAAATATCAAACCGAGTTTAGAATTGGAACATTTAGGATCAGTAGCAGCACTTACAAAGCTAGATTTTAGTTATTACAACAACAAATTGAACCATCAATAAAGACTTTAGTTCTCATTTATAGTCACAAGTTTTCACAAGGTTTACGTTTTAGGTTTTTACGATTTAGGTTTTTAGTTTAATGTACTATAAACTAAGTTAAATTAAACAGACTTATGATAATGGTAAGAGTTCAAGAATAAGAAAAAAGGGGGGGGGGGGGGKGAAACGACATTTAAAGTTGAATATTACAATCAGCTTTTTGTTTCTTACGTTATGAGTTTCACTTTGTTCTGTTACCAAGTGACTAAATAATAGTAACATGTTGTGTTCCATATGTAGAAACAACCTTTCGATGATTGTTAACAACCTAAATCTCAATTGCGCCTCCCGCAGCCTTTAAAATTGATTTTTGATTTTTGTAATAATAATATTTAGTTAAGTTGGACTGGTTTAAGTTTTTTCTTTGAAAGAAGTAATTTTTTTGTAGGATTGTGTTCTATAGGATATTATGCTGATTCCAAAAAAATCGGAACACTTTTATCAATGCAATGTGTATTTTCATGTATCTGTATACTGGTGTAGGATTGTTTTGGTCTCGTATGAGTGGAAATTACAACTGGTAGTATCAAAGTAATGGAGGGTGTACAAAAAAAAAACTGTGGGGTAGGTGGGAAAGTAGGATCAAGGAAAATTACGGATACTAATAGAGACTAAAATTGGAAAGAGGGGAAGACTAGCAGATGGTTGATGAGAGAGTTAAATTAAGTATGGTTGTTGTTTTGAATGGATACATTCGAAAGAAAATTACACAGCAACTTGGAAAATATACCACCAAGGAACGAAAGAGGCCATAAATTCTACAAAAATAAAACAAAACACAACACAAACCAAGATCCAAATGAAGTAAGTTAAATTTGAATTTGCCTAATTTGGTAATTGTCTATTTAAGCTTTTCATTTAAGAACCTATGAGTTAAGGTTAAAGTTATAGAAAATACTTGATGTTTAAAAAAGTATATTCAAATCAATGGTTTTATAAGCTATTATTATTGTTACCATTTCGTCTTTGCTTTGAGGGGTTTGTTATAATCTTTTACTTTTCTCCTTTTTTTATTATTGTCAATTGTTGAATATTGTATTACATGCAATGTCTATGCTTTTTAAATACCAACTATAACAATAATAAAACTATTTGATTGGGTTGAGGGTGAAGTTTTATTATTACTATTTGATTTAGTTTACCACTATCACGCATTAAACTACCTTGGGTTTTAACTTTGCCACAACTAAAATTTGGGGTTTTTCTTGTTGGTTTCAATTCGTATTATTGTTATTATTGCTTAGTTTGGGCAAGATGTGTTAATTATTATTACAACCTATTTATTTTTTTTTTTTTACTGCAAAAGCAATTTGTCTAACAAAATAAAACAACAATAATACTGGTGATGTACTTTGTTTTCTTTTTGGATCTATCCACTGTATCAATTAACGATCTCTGATATAATTATTTTCAGACCAAACCACCAAACAAAATAAACGGAAGGATGGAGAAAACAAAATGCAGATGACGCAATTTGCAAATTTCCGTTGATTATTATTTTTATTGGCTACTTTTGGTTTCGAGTATTATTATACCTCACCAGCCAATTGATAATCATATGGGTTTGAATGTTTATACACAGTTCGGTTTTGGGTAATGAATAAAGTAATAATAATAATACCGTATATCCATGGTTAACGACGAACTTCTTTCCTACAAATCAAGGAAAAGATCTCATACATTGGTTGGGGATGTGGATATACTAGGTGAATAGTACCAAATTGATTCCAAAGAACTTTACTTCAAGTGGCTATATGGTACTGTTATTATAGCTCCAGTAACAACTTATCATCAAATCTTTCTGTTATTTCTTTTCTCCTACTTATTGTTTTCATGTAAGATCACGTTCAACGGTGCTGGATGAAAAGACTTATAATAACGATTACTCATAGAGTAGTTAAATAATAATATTTTTGAAGACAAGTACGTTGAGTGCCAGCTACTACGACAACCAGGAAAAAAAAAAGGGGCCACAATACTATATGGATCTTCGGCTAAATAAGCTTTCGGGTAATACATATTGGTATAATAATTATTTCTTTTCCTTTTTATTGCCTGACAATTAGTGTATTAATAAAATCGTTAAATCACAGACTGACTTATTAGTTCCCATGATCAAAAAAAAGTAAAACAAGTACACACATATATATATGTAGGTTGGTTATGTGTGTTTGTGAGTATGAGGCAGGCTGAAATCAATCAAGATGGAAATCGTTTATTTCTTTACAAATTTTCTATATTTTGCTTTAGTTAATCATCCTATATTTTTTATATTTACTATATTGTTGTCCATAATAGGTTGGTTAGTTGGTTGGCTGCTATTCTTTTTATTCCTTGTCTGCTAAACTGACAACAAAGAAGAACAAGATGAGATGTGGTAATTTGCTGGGTTTATGGTAAATTGTCTCACAAATATGGCAATAGTGGAGAAACGCTTAATCAAATAATAATAATGATAACAGAATACGGAATTAGAAGAAAAAAGAAATTAAAATTAAAGTGAAACAAAATGGAACGTTAAAAGGTTATTTTACCTTTATTTATACGTGAGTAAACTTGCATAAATGCGCAATTACCCATTTAGCATGAAAATGGAAAATACAATAGACTGAATTATACCCACAATTATTTGTTAGTGTTTGATAGTTTGAACATCTCTTTTATCAAAATTAAATACATTCTATTTACTTGCCCTTGATATTCTTTCTTAGCAACAGCAATGGCCAGTACACATTCAATGACAATAAACTATGCATGATTGTATTGTTGGACAAACTATGAATACACCTTCAACAGCAACAATAAAAGACTTTCAAAAACCCTAAACAACAAATGTAGCACAACAACAACAGCATGCAATATGCAATATGTATTATGCATAATTTTAATCTTAAACTTTAGTGACATGATAATATACTAGAACATGCATGTATGTTGATAATGAAACAACACTCTAACAATTTGCGTACACCCCCTCCCTTGGCACAGATCAGCTAATATAATAGAGACAATAGATTTAAAGCCCTAAGTTACATTTCTTTCTCTTGGCTCCAGCAAGTTGTTTATAGCAAGCAAATAATTATGATCCTATCCATTCAATCATTCATACGTCCTGAAGAAAGGAAGAGGCTTCGACAGGTTGGTCTATAATGGAAACAAACCGTAAACGACAACTTCGACTAGACTTATGGCTCTCAATAACAGCCTATGTGTATTGTGTTAGAATATCAAAGATATTATAATCGTATTTGGCTATTGTTCTGTTCATTGTTGTTCTATTTCATCATTGGTGGTGACGAAAAACGAGTGACGCACAGTATTTTCTGAGTTACCTGACAACAAGAATATAATGTGTTTTTTCAAGAATACACTTCTCCAGGAAATAAGATAGATTGTGTTCTTCTCCAGTGATGATAACCACAAATCAAACTTTACTTATCTAGTATAATTGGTTGGTTGCGGTTTCATAATATAAGGTTGTTAGTGTTGTAAATCGAACAAATCAGCAAACCAAAAAAAAAGTTCTAATTGTTAATGGTTCGGATTCTACAAGCATAAATTATCAGCAATCTAGGCTTTTTGGTTACATAATTATAATGATGGCAACACAACAGGACTACCTATTTCATCACATTCTGCATTCATTCGAATCTTCTTTTCAGTCCCAATTTTTAATTTTTTTTTTCCTGCAAAATTTTTTTTCTCACCCCCTTTCACCCCCCTCCAAAGACGCATTGCCGGCACCTCATCTCTCTCTTGATCGGTTTTCTTTTTCACCCCCTCCTCCGGAAGCCTCCCCTTTTTTCTGCAGATTTATTTTTTTCTACCAACTTTTTGCATTATGCATTATGCATGTGTTGTGCATATGCATAAATAAATAATAATTACTAAATAATAGAATTCTATTGTCTAAGTATCTTTACATAATTAATTATTATCTTCTTGCATTTTTCCACATTGATGAAACTGAAATTGATTTCATTCTTTTTTTCTTCCAACTTCAAACTGAACATAACACACAGCCCACCTAGCCGACACAATCCACACACAAACACATCCCTTAAACGATTAATATTGCTAGTATTAGCGGTATTATTAGTCATTTTTTTTCTTACTAAAACACAATATTATGTCAATCCACATAGCTCTTTTGAGGTGGAGTACTTTTAATTCGTAAATCAGGACAACAGGTGGTAAAAAGCTAGTATAGATGTTAAGGAGAAGAGAGGAGAGGGGCAAAATGAGGTTGAGTTTTGAAAACTACAAAAAAGAACTTCCACTAGATTTGCTAGATTTGGATTGTAGCGCGAGAAGACAGAGGAAAAAGGTTGTTGTTTGGAAGTAACAGTTTAAAGTATAAAGTATAAAAGTATAAAGCATAAAGTTGCTTTCGTTGTCGTTGTTGCTGAGAAAGGAAGTTGTTGTTGGGGGGCATATATATATAGCGATGTAGATATCGTAATAATTATGAATACAAGAAAATGAACGAACAAGTACAAATGCAAATCTACCAACAGCAACAGAACACAAAATCCACATATAGAAACAACTACTTTAGATTTTAGACAATGCATGCATGAAAGAAAGAATATTTTTATGTAGAAATTACTAAATTACTGATTTTCTTTTTTGTTGTTTAAGGTGTGACAATATAAAACAAAACATAATAATAATTAAACAATCAAATCATAATCATAATAATATTATTATATACGTATATATAGTTGAATAGGTTAGCAATACTGTTATTATTATTTTCATTATCCTTTAATATTACACAAATGCATAATATTGAGAATAATTTCCACTTCATTCTTTACAATTGTTCTTCCCCCCTACACAATAATGACAACAATGCCAATTCACTAAACTAAATTTAAATTATGTATATGGAGTGAATGCGCTTGAATAGAAATTGTTTTTTTCGGTTTGTTACAGGTGTAAAGTACTAACCATAATTGATTAAAGAAATGGTTATAAATACACAAAACAATAAAAAGAAAACACAATAAGCAGAGGCACTAAATTGAAACATAAACAATTTTATTTTTCAAAAAATAATAATAGCTTAATTTAACTAAAATATTTCAACAGATTAGACAAAATTCTAAAAATTGAAATACAAAAAAAAAAAAATAGAAAACACACACCAACAACAACAACAACAACAACGAAACTGAAAAGAAGAACAGCAAAAAGAAAAAGAAGAATTCAATTTCAACAAAAATTTTTTTCTTTTTTATAAAACTCTTTTTCTTTCCTTTTTTTTTTCCTTTCACTTCTTCTACAATTGAATCGATACATTTTCAATTAATCCCATATCTTCAACTACTATTATACGAATTGAGAATCTCGAGGTTTTGCAACATTTGAAATTCTAATTTAATATAAGGATCAGAGCATTTATTGATATTCAAATTATACTGTACTTTTAAAATATCTTCCTTTGCATCAAATTTAGTCACCTGCCTCTCCCTCATTGTCAAATTTGATTCAAACTCATTCACTAACCCTCCTATTAATATTCTCCATACATTCAGCTGAACAATATTTTCAATACTAAAATGCCTATATCACCAGTAATGGCTAAATCAGCATCGACTGCAACAACAACCACAGCACCAACAGCAGTTAACACTACTTCGTTTGATACTGCTGCCACTGAAACATGGATCACCTGTGGTGAATGCGCAAACACGTTAGGGTTGATTGTATCGGCCATCAAATCATTCGAAAGTGCTGTGAATAGGGATCCAGCAAATGCCACCGCTTTAGTCGGATTGAGTTCTTCTCTTAGATTAAATGATATCAGTGTCAATGAAACCATTGGATCACAAGCAGCAATTGAAAAATTGAATAAATCACTTGAATCATTCCCAAGCTTATCCAAAGAAGCCAATATTTTCAAAGAATTGTGCGAATGTTATTTATTAGTCGGATTGAATGATCAAGCTTATCAAGCCATTCAATCAGCAATACAGTTGGCACCCCAAGATGCGTCACTATGGTTATTGAGTGCCCAGACTCTAATTAGAGCTGGTGCAAGAGCTCATGCCACCGGGAGTTTGGCTCATTGTTTATCACTCTTACCTGATGGTACGTTTTCCCTGACTGATATTGAAACTGCCAGAGCTGCGCACGCCGAGTTAGCAGCCATATCAGCAGCTGATGGTAATATAGAACTTTCAATAAAGGAATTAAGAGCAACATTAGAATTACCTCCACCTCCATTGTCAAGAATCGACGAATATGTCGCGTTAGTTTGTGCATTGGCATCAGCTTTGGAACGTGATAATGATATCCCTGGTGCTATTAAGGTTTGCGAAGATGGAGAACTGGTAGTTGGCAATTCTCCAAGAATACTAATGTCCCATGCCTATCTATTATTATCGAACAATAGCTCCCCAAACATTAATGGTGCTGCTGAACAAGCCATCAATTTATTGACTAAAGTTGTTGATGTGGAAAATGAGAGTGCCGTGCAAGAAGGCAGTGATTTCTTACCTTGGTATTTATTGGGTAAAGCAAATTCATATTTGGATCCACGTGCAGCTTATGATTGTTATCAAGTTGCATTGCGTTGTGCTTCTAATTGTTCGATTATTTGGTTAGCTGTGGGTAAATTATATTTAGAATTGAAACAATTGAAAGATGCCTTGGAAGCATATTCTCAAGCATTGAAATTACAATTGGGAGACGGATCAAATGGAACTGCTACAGCTTGGGATGGGTTGAGTTGTGTTTATGAAAGATGTGAAGATCAGTTGATGGATGCATCAGATGCTTGTAATAGAGCTGCGGCATGCTTTAAGGCAATGGGTGACATTAAAAGTTGTCAGTTTTTCGAGGATAGAGCCATTGCTTTGGAAAAAGCTTCAAAAAAGGAGGGACCAATGTTGAATTTAAGGGATCCACCAGATGTGCCAACTTTTTTGATCAGAGATATTGTTGCATTAGCACCTAATGAAAGAATTACCTTTACTAAACAGCAACTACAAGCTCAACAACAGGCCCAACAACGTGCCCAAGATCAAGTCCAACAACAACAAGCCCAACAACAACAAGCACAACAACAAGCACAGCAACAAGCACAACAACAACAAGCACAGCAACAAGCACAACAACARCAAGCACAACAACAAGCACAACAACAACAAGCCCAACAACAGCAACAGCAACAACAAAGTCATAACCAATCGCCAGTGCAACCACATCATCAAGAAACAGCTAGAAATAGTCCTCAAGTGCCAATTCAAACTCCACAACAACAACTAGTTCAATATCAAGGACCACCAGCACCACCACAGTTACCACCTCATCAACAATACCTTTATCCTATGCCTAAAAATTCCCCACGTCAACCACAAGTATCAACTCCACAAATACAACATGCCTGGTCCCCTCAACCCCAACATCTTCAACAACCCCAACAATCACCACATCAAAATCAACATCAACCACAGCAACCACAGCAACAGCAGCAACCTGGTTCTCATCAGCCTCAGCAAAATCAACCACCAGCGCCTCAATTACCACCTCATCAGCAACAACAATTTTTTTATCCACCTCCACCACTTGGTCCAGGACAACCACAACCAAATGGAGGACCACATCGTTCACCAATGAATCCTCCACAAATGAATCCTGCCGGCGCASCCCYTATGCTATGGGTCCAGGAGGTCCCAACAATAGTGCTCCTGGATATTACAATTATGTATCTGTTCCTGGCGGTGCACAAAACCTGCAATATTCATCACCAAATTGGAGAAGATAGATGTAACGGTAACCCGAAAGAGTGGTCAACTATTTAAACAATTAGAGGAGAGAACGAGTTTCATTTTTTTACGTATTTGGCTTCAAAGGTGCATATGTTTCTCTTTTATTTTTTTTTGTGATCACGAACTTATATATAATTCTGTATATTTATTTATTCTTTAATGATGTTTATAAAATCGTGCCAGGTACCAACGTTTAAATTATCTCGTAGACCAGATTTATCAAATATTTCAACAATTCTTGAGCCTTTAATGGCACATGGGAAATCAACATTTAATAATGGTAATAAATCAGTCCCACTATCACCAATATACATGATTAGGCCGTCTTTTTCTTCTTGTATTTGTTTCACTATATCCAATTTATCTTGTGATGTTCTAATTGTATATTTTGATTTATCCCACAATCCCGTAGTAGTCATTTTCGTTTTTGCTTCTTCATCATCACTATGGAAACTCAACTCATTAGTGATAATATCATCAACAGCCAATCCATGATTAGCAAGACATTGTTTGATGAAAATACTTGTCCAATTAGCACTAACTATAATTATTGGGATATTCAAATTTTGACAACGTTTGACAAACTGACTAAACCCAGGTCGGAGTTTTATTTTATTATGGTTTATGTTAACATAATCCTGGAAATCTTTTTTGGTCAAACCTTCGAATATCTTTGATTGTTCAATGAGCTCAATTGATTGGTTTTCGACAGTGGATAGTTCATCTTGGAATTTGATTTGCTGAGATAAATAATCGGAACATTCAATACTAGTTGTAGTAGTGTTTGGAAAATTAAACGAGTTTTTCAAATTGGTGTAATTCTGATTATATGATTCCACAAATTTCTCAAATGGTGGTAATACTCTTTGTTGTCGTTGTTTTATATAAGGTACTTGAGCCACATATTTAATTGTATCTTCTTCGGTTATTGTCTCATCCCAATCGCTGATAACTAATGTTGGTCGTGAATGTCTCATGATTTGTGTGAGTGATGATTTCGATACAAATGATTTCATTGTGTCGACCCACGATCACGAGATTATTGTATTCCAGTTTATAAATCACAATCTAGACAATACGGCTTAGGGAGAGAGGAAACAAGAAAAAAATTAGTATAGAACGAGTTTTAAGTGGGGGGATGCGAAGAGTTAATTAACTTTCAAAGAAGTGACACTTGAAATCCCTTCGAGATTTTTTTTTCTTTAATATTTGATCTTTTCTTTTCTTGGTCTTCTTTTCCTAAATCACTAACTTATAACTAACAACCACCATGAGTCAAGACAAAAAAGAATTTGGTCAATTGGGTGATATTAAAAAACAAATTGATGAAAAATACAGTCATTTATCTGCTGCTGAAAAAGAAAAATTGGTAATTGGCAAAGTTGAAGGGAAATTGGGGAAAGTTGAAGGTAAGTTAGGCAAGACAGAAGGAAATTTAGGCAAGGTTGAGGGCAAATTGGGTAAAACTGAAGGTAACTTGGGTAAGACTGAAGGTAATTTAGGAAAATTTGAAGGTGATTCTAAACCTAAAAAGAATTGAGAAATGATCCACTCAGTAAATTACTGTTTATGGTAAATTGGTCTCAATCTTTGCTTTCTTTTTTTTTCCCCCTTTACTCCTATTACTAGTTCAGGTAATCTTTAAACCCAATTATTATAGGTTCTATGTCGTCATGATCTGTTTGGTTTGTGGATAGTAACAATCAATATATATAACGCTTTTTGATTTTGCTGTTCTCTTCTTTTTTTATTGCTTCTTGAATTTATCAAAACTATACCACAACATGTCAACTCCTAAAAACAATGAAGATAAGCCAGAATCATCAAAAGATTTCGATATAAATGATTTGGTTAAACTCGAGAGTATTACCCAAAAAGTTCTTGATCCCAACAACGAGAATCCTCATATGGGCGAATACATCAAAGGTACTTTTTCTTACATTGCCAATGCCATGATTAAAATGCAAACCACCAACGATAGACAAGCTACTGCTAAAGAAATCGCTGAAGATTTGTCCCAAAAGTTCGATGACTGGGTCAAGAGTAGAGAAGCAGCTAAAGAGAACCAATCTGCTGAAGATACTACAGCCAACAAAATAGAAGAATCAAAGCAATGATTAATCTAGGCAAAGAAAAAATGTTCACAATCCTTATATCCATTACAAGTGATGATTAATTCATAACGGACTCAAACCATGTATATGTCAATCTAGCAAGTGGTCGAAAGAAACATATAGCCGTGTACGTCAGCTAAATGTGATATAAATATATATACCTCTTGCAATTCTACATTAAGATATAATAGTTGATTAAAAATGTATATTTTGGTTAGATAAATTGACAGAAAGAAAAGTGGTGAAAATTTTCTTACCAAAGAACATTTTTTTCTTGATGGGTCTCTAATTTTTTTTTGGGTCTCATCGAAAACGCTCCCACTTCCCATCATCTCTAGAAACCACTATACACTACATAATGAGTTCTGTACCTGCTTGGAAACGTGCTGGTTTAAGCGTCAAGGCTCAACAACAACAAGAAGATGAAGACTCATTAACTACTAAAAGAATTGAAAATGCAGACTTGACAGTGAAAGAGATTAAAAAAATCAGTAATAAAAGAAAACTTCAAGACGACACCAAACATAAATCCAAAAAGCCACCAAAACGTATCAAACTACCTAAGAATGAAAGACCACCACCGCCAGTAAAAGATCAGTTGACATATCTCAAGCAATTTGTGGATGATAAAGAAAATTGGAAATTCAACAAACTGAAACAAAATTGGATTTTGAAGAATATAAAGAATATTCCTAAAGAATATGAAGAGGCATTAATCTTATATTTGGGTACGCTTCAAGGTGGCTCTCGTGATCGAATTATTCCTGAACTAAAAGAAGTGATATCAAAGTGGAACACCCAATACGAAGAAGCTGAAAGAAAAATTGAAGAGGAGTTGACTAAGAAAGTAGAAAATGAAATCGACAAAGATTCCAAAACAAGTAACGATGCTGAAAACAAAGAGCAAAAAGAAGAAGAAAAGGATGCAGTTGACTTGGAGTATGCACTCAGGTGTAGGGCTATCTTATCTAAATTAACAGATGAAGATATAGAGGTTAAAGGCCAATAAATATTACATAGTAGTGCTAACAATATATTTTTGTAATGATTGCGAGACAAAGTAACACTACCGAAAAAAAGGGAATACACGTACTTTTTCTGAACTTTGAAACTAAGTTGATCATTTTCTATACACTTTTTTTTCTTTCTACTTCTAACTCCCCCAGACATAAACAATTGACCATGCATGATATTAATTTCAACATATTGAAAGATAGGGCAATGGACGTTGACCCGGATATTAGGTTTATGGCATTAGAGGATTTGCGAAAGTTCTTGCAGGACGAATCAGCAGCCCTGACAAGAACAACCCTTAATCAATCGTTGGAAAACTTCTTCCCTATATTACTCAACATGTTAAACGACCAAAACCCAGACGTCCAGACCCAAGCAATAAAATCATTTGAACCAATGGTTAAATACTTGTCAAATGAGACTTTTTCGAAATTGGTCAAGAAATTATTTGCCTTGGTTCAACAAAACAGTTCCTCAACAGGTAATGTTACAGGGATGAAAAGCTTTACAGTTTCCGTTCCTAACATTGCACTTCGCTCTTTATTTGCTCAATCAAACTCGAGAGACAAGTCTGAGTTTGTGTCTGATAAATTGTCAAATTCAAATTATCGATTTGACCCTCATTTGGCAAGATATATTATGGATTATCTTATTCCTCAAATCGTTGGCAATCCCGTCACCATTGACTCTATTGAATTACTAATTGATTTAGTCACTGAAATTGGATATGTTTTGACACAAGATGAATTATTAAACTTGTCACTTTATTTAACCAAAGTGGCCTTGACTGAGACAGGACTTATTGGCAAAAAATCGATGGTGGCATTGGAACGAGTCGTTGCCTTGGTGCGTACGGAGGTGGTAATCGACAAATTGTTGGCTCAAATTAATCAGCTGATTGAACCAACAAAATTATTTGTTATTTTCCAATTGTATTCTGTTTGTTTGAAGCGTGGAATAAAACCAAATTCCATTGATACAATTTACAATACCATAACATCGAACTTGAACATTGAAGCAACAGAAGAAGAAGACGATGATGATTTGGATTTTGATAATTTAGTCAAAGAAAACTCATTAAAAGATGAAGCACTTACCACTCTTATTGACTTGGTTTCACAACACTTCTTGCCGGTTGAATCCAAGAATACTGTGATTGCATTAATAAAGAGCTATGTGAACTACAATCCATTAGCACAAGATGAAGACTTTATCGACGATGAAGAAGACGATATTTCTTTTAGTGACGATGAACAGGAAGACGACGGCGATGGTGAGAATGACGGATCATGGAAATTGAGAGCTAAGGCAACGATTTTGACCAGAGCACTTCTCAAGAGTTTCCCTGATACACTTGAGCTTCTTTCAAAGGAGGTGTTACCCGTATTTTCATTTGCCGATTCCAATGATCAAGTGGTTTCTGAAGTCATCAAGAGTAGTATCGCCATAGTGAACTCGACATCACCTAGGGATTCAACTAATGTGAGTGAGCTTTTTCCAATCATAGCTGCACGCATGAAGCTAGCCAAAGAGACGCAAGTTCCACTTTTCCTCAAGCTTGTTGAAAGTTTGAACCGTTTTGACAACACTTCCTTGGTGCTTGAAGTATTTAAAATTATAAAGGACAGAAAATTGATTACGTCTGGATCATTTGACTATTTGCAATTCTATTCTAGTACCTTGAAATTCCATGACAACTTGCCACCACTAGTCATTGAACGGATGTCGTCAGATTTTATCAAAAACCTTGATGATAAATCGTTTAATATGATAACTGATAGCATCAAATGCTTGAGTTTATTGTTTCATCAAGACAGTCTTGAAAAATTGGATGCTATTGTGGATTTATTGATATACAAGGTGGAAAATAGTAAGCAATATCCCAGTGACTTGGTACGTCAATCCATAATTGCTTTGGGTGAGGCATACGGTAGAGCAGATAAACAAAAAATTTTAAACGTTTTCAAACACTCAATTGAATATGAAGGAACTAGCAAAACCACCATAGATGTTTTAACTCAGATTTATTCCACTGATATCCCATCAGAGTATTCATATTTGATTCTTAAAAAATTGAGTACATCAATAATGTCCAGTACCGAGGCTACGTCAGTCGCATCATTATTGCTTATGAATAAAATATTTGAAAGATTACCTTCCGGAGATTATGATGATACTGCAGGAAATCTTGTTCAGTTACTAGCTGTAACAAACAAAGCCAACTATGAATGCATTTTCCATATATTGATAAAATTGGTTGGCACTGTTTTGCAAGAAACCCACCGAGCACCATTATTACAAACGATTGTCAAATTAGTTAATGAGGGGAAAATTGAGGTCGCAGACAATTCATTCTTTCAATTTATAACAACGGCATGTAACCAAATTCCTGATTTATACAATTTTTTCGAGGATGGTCTCAACTTGAATTCTGAACTAAGTGCTAAAATTTTGGCAATTTGTGCCTCGCAAAACAAACTCGAAAACAAGATTATGGAGAGAAGAGAAGAATTTCAAAACTATTACAACTCCAACATCAATGATTCTCGACTTGCATTTGATATCTTGTTTCTTGGTTACGTGGGTACACACATTGAGGTGAAGGAGTTAGATGTTCAAACTTTGATCGGACTTTTGAGCAATTCGCAACTTACCAATGATGACAATATTCTGGCAGCTTCTACTGCATTGGGATTGATTGCTCAAAAACACATTGACTCGGCTGTCCCTATTATATTAAATGCCTATGAAAGTAGCGAGAAGACAATTATCAGAGGGTCATTAGTCGATTCTTTAAGTATCGCTGCTGATGCCTGTAACGAGGACCAAAAAAGAGTGATTTGGGATAAAGTTTTTAATTTCCCCGTTGAGTTTGATCACGAAGTGATTACAGAACTAAAAAAATCAGGAGAATTATTAGGTAAGATTCCAGTTGTTGATGAGCTTACAATCAATACAGACAATTTGAAAACAACTTATCTTATTCTTGTCATCACAAAGTCTTTGCTCAATAATCTTCAAGCAACAAAAGTTAACAATACCTTATTGGATTCGTTGATCAAATCATCAATTGAATGGCTTAACATAGTGAATATTGATATTAGACAAATTGTTGTTGGCAATTTACTCACAGGTTTGCACAGTAAACCTGACACCATCTTACCAATATTAGATCTGATCATTCTTCCTAAAATATTTGACCAATTGCAAGCCGAGGATTCGTTTAAGAAAATTATCACTATGGGTCCATACAAGTATGTTTTGGATGAGGGATTAGAAATAAGAAAGCTTTGTTACGAGTTTATTTATTCGGTAATTTCCTTGGAAAATGCTGTTATTAAAAAATACAATATTAATCTTGAAAAAATTGCCAGTAAAATTATTGAGGTTGGTTTAATCGACACCCAGACAGATATCACCGTGTTGGCTTGTATTAACTTGACTAATTATATTGAGTTACACAAAGACAGTGCTGTCGAGTTGATTACACGGGATGGTGGCAATGCCTTTACTACCATGATTAACAATTTGAAGAAGCAGTTGAGCAAAAAATTGTCAGCAAAAGCATCCACACAAGATTCAGAATCTCACCAGGAAAGAATCAAGTCTATTATCAAATTATCGAAAAAATTTGCCAGTGTTGTAGAAGCTGCTGAAAGCATCGAGCTTGCTGCTGCTATTAGAGTTTGGAATGAATACAACAATGATTTGAAAACAAATTTTACAATTTATTATAACAGTACCGATGGTGTATAGATTTTTTTTTTTTTGTTTCTTCTTTTTCTATGTACTAAAATAAAAAGGTGTTTACACTTTGAAGAGTGCTTCTACTGGGATTGACTTTGCATATTTGCGAAATCTTACTCAAATGTTGCTTGATTAGAGTTTTCGTCACTGTTGGAGGGGTTGTAGTCGGACACCAGTTCAAATCAAAATTTAAACACAATAGCACCAAAGCCATACCAACACTTAGATCACGTCCTGTATCACATAAAATGGTACACGGCAAGTCTATTTTGATTTTGGGCAATATCTCTCTGAACTTATTTGAGCCCTTTTTGTTGCTAGAAATCGAGTACTGTAAAATTTGTCTGTCTTTAGGTATATCAGTAATGGTATATTCTTCATGAAATAAAATGATATTTGTATTAACCTGACTAAATTTGGCATCTCCCTCCAACTTCCCAATCGAAATTCCAGTTTCGCCAAGTTTGAAGATCTCCATGGAGCCATCCACGGGATTATATAAACTATTGATCTTTTCTATCAATTCTGTCTCTCCACATTTTATATAACCATCTTCTAATAAATCACCCGCCATACTCCAAAACACATCAGCTCCAAACTTCCCATTGCACAATGATGAAGGAACCCATAACTCATGATCATCAGCCGAGCCTTGGATGTAATCACACGAAATAGTACCATTACCAGTTCTGATGTCAATTCGTTTGTGCACATCAACTTTTCTGGATGCAGATATGCAACAGATATTGTACACCGATTCGTCCAAATTGCTATTCAAGCTAGCCCCGGGATAGTACCAAGAAGGAATTAGGGGCTTGTCTAGTTTAAACCCTTCAAGCAACTTCATCTGTTTTACTGATGCCACAAACGATGGAATCAATTTCTCAATCGAGTTATGTTCACTTTTTGAGACCATACTAGACGGCGTTCTTAGCCAATCGCCGGTTCCAAAAATGACAGAATTCAAAACAGCACACCAAATGGGAATTGTTTTCAGCAACGCATCGGGCATTAGTTTCCCCCTTCTTGTAGAATCAACTATCACGACACCACCATGCTCTAAAATAATAGGCAAAAGATGCAAGTTCAATCTACGCAAAGAAAAAGACCACACATTGGTATGCCCATCTGTTGACTTGAAATAACATGTGTCTAATCTATCGTTTAACGGAACATACCATAGACCACATCTTTCATTGGCAATTAATGGATACAGCAAGGACCTGTGTACAGTCCTGACAAAGTATTGATCATGAACGATTGACTGTAGCCTGTTTTTTAGTGACAACAGAGACTTTTTCAAATCTTTATTTATTTCATTTATATCATTATTTATATTAAATATTGGTTGTTGCATTTACGTAATGGTAAAGCTCGCAAAAGCTCTAAAAGTGAATATTTTTTTTTTTCAGTGATGTGATGTGCCTAACTCCTATTTAATCTTTTTCGTTTCAATGCTTGCAATCTCTTCTCTTCTTCCATTTCTCGGCGATCTTCCCTCTCAGCATCTAATCTTGACTGGTACTCCTCATCAAAAATCTCTGCACCAGTAGCTTCCATATCGTCCGAATCATAATCGTCACCGTAATACATTGAACGTTTTTTACCTTTATTGAACATTGCCCAAATTTCTTCTCTGTTGATTTCATCTGCACCATAACCATCGTCGTATTCTTCATCGTCCTCGACAAAATCACTCAAATCGTCTTCTTCTTCTACCTCTTCGTATGATCTGGACTTGCGCTTTTCTTCAAGCCTTTGTTTTATTTTGGATGATGGCTGTCTTGGTGGCAAAGGTGCCTTGATCACAGGAACTGGTTTCGATGCCCGTTGAGGAATAGGTTTCACATGTGGTTTTTGTGGATATGCAGTAGTTGGAGGGGACGTATGACGAGGATTGCCAATTGGTTTCTGGGTACTTTGACGTGGTGCTGGGCCCGATTTAGTGTCTAATGGCTTAGATTTTGCTTCTGGTGATTTGCTTTTCTGCAAAAGGTTTATCGATAGTTTGTTGTGGTCGATGGTAGCTGCTTTCTTTAATAGTTCATTATAATTTAACTTCTTTTTAGGTGGTTGTGGTGGTTGTGGTGGCTGTGGTGCTAAAGATGGCGACAGAGTACGGGATCTTTGAGAAGAAGGTTGACGACTTCCAGATCTGGTTGAAGTAGATGACTTAGGCTTACTAGTAGTTGTCTTTTTTGGTGGCAAGCCTTTCTTTTCCCTAAGTTCTCTTTCCTTTTGTTCCCTTTCCAATCGTCGCTTTTCCTTCAATCTAGCAACCACTGGATCTATTGGGCGGTCTTGGCTATAGTTCTTAAACTTATCTTTTGTCACAACAGTATCGGACTTTTTCTCAACAGGAACTTGCTTCTGTTGAATTTTCCCCTTTTTTTCAATTTGTTGAAGAATAGATGACAAGCCCATTTTGATCCAATGCGTATACCAGACGTAAGCTGAATGTAGTCACTAATTGTCCTGAAGTAGGGTATCGATGAAACAAGTGCAACCTAGGCTGAAAAAAAAAAAAAAGATGAATCAAGAAAAAGACAAGTACACGTATACACACAAATATCACGTGACCTACTTATGGCTCTTCTTTTTAAAAAAAAAATAATGAATAGATACATGTATATAAATAAATAGCTATCGAGTCTACAAAGCTTAATCTTTTGGTCCAATCATGTTTTCTKGGTCTAACCCATTGGTCAAATTCCTCAGACGATAAAGCACCCAATTCCAAACAAGATTCTTTCAAAGTAATACCTTTTTTGTGAGCGTTCTTTGCAACCTTGGATGCAGCATCGTAACCAATCTTTGGGTTCAATGCAGTGACCAACATCAATGATTCATGTAACAACTTGTCAATCTTGTCAGTGTTGGCTTCAATACCATCGACACAGTGCACTCTGAAAGAAGCAGCACCATCAGCAATCAATCTAATTGATGATAACAAGTTGGCAATCATGACTGGTTTGAAAACATTCAATTCAAATTGACCTGAAGCACCAGCAAAGGTAATAGCAGCATTGTTACCGAAAACTTGAGTGGCGACCATAGTCAAGGCTTCATTTTGGGTTGGGTTGACCTTACCAGGCATAATAGAAGAACCTGGCTCATTCGATGGCAAGGACAATTCACCGTAACCACATCTTGGACCTGATCCCAAGTATCTAATATCGTTGGCGATCTTGAACAAGGAAGCAGCAACAGTGTTCAAGGCACCAGAGGCTTCAACGATAGCGTCGTGAGCAGCCAAGGCTTCAAACTTGTTTGGAGCAGTCTTGAATGGAAAACCAGTCAATCTAGAAACTTCTTCAGCAACTTTAGAATCCCAGCCTTTTTTGGTGTTCAAACCAGTACCAACGGCAGTACCACCTTGGGCCAAGTACAACAAGTTTGGCAATGATTTTTCCACTCTTTCAATACCATTGGTCAATTGTTGAACGTAGCCAGAAAATTCTTGGCCCAAAGTCAATGGAGTGGCATCTTGTAAATGGGTTCTACCAATCTTGATAATGTCCTTGAATTCTTCAGCTTTAGCTTGTAAAGAGTCACGTAACTTGGTCAATTCTGGAATCAATGAGTTGTTGATTTCAGTTACAGCAGCAATGTGCATAACAGTTGGGAAAGTATCATTGGATGATTGTGACATGTTACAGTGGTCATTTGGGTGCACTGGTTTTTTTGATCCCAATTCACCACCCAAAATCTCAATAGCTCTGTTGGAAATGACTTCATTGGCGTTCATGTTTGATTGAGTGCCAGACCCAGTTTGGAAAACAACCAATGGGAAATGGTCGTCCAATTTACCTTCAGCAACTTCGGTAGCAGCTTGTTGGATAGCAGCTGATAATTTTGGATCCAAAGCACCAAGTTCTTCGTTGACTTTGGCGGCAGACTTTTTTAAAATACCAAATGCTCTGACAACTGGGACTGGCATACGTGCTGCTTCACCACCGATCTTGAAGTTCAGCTTGGATCTGGCTGTTTGGGCACCATAGTATTTGTCGGTTGGCACCTCAATTTCACCAAAAGCATCTGATTCAATTCTTGTGTTTTGGAAATTAATAGTGGAAGTGATAAAAGTTCTCAAAGGAGCAACAGCTTTAAAGTTTCTTGATAATCTCAACATCGTTAGGTATACTGGGTTGGATAGAAAAAGAGAAAAAGAGTATTTGATGTAGACTTTTTTTTTCTCCTTTTGATTTCAACCTGGGGTTCGTGAAAATTTACACCCACGACCAAAGTACGTGAATTCTCGGTTATTTAAACATTTTTTTTTTTTCTGTTGGACTCCCTCGGAAACGAAATTTGATTGGTTAGCAGGGCTTATTCACATTTTTTTTTTTCGGGTTGTTGCCCGAAGGGTATACGCATGCAAATAAATTTATTTCATGGTGTCTCTATTTACAGTAAATGCATTAAACTCTTCTATACTTGGCCATGGCCAATCTCTTTTCAGTTGCAACTTTTCGTGATGCTTTATGTGTCTTTCAGAAAATTCACGTGGCAACGCCGACAATAATAGTAGGAGTAGTCCCTTACTCGGCTCGAATTTCAAATCGTCCCACCATTTCATTATTTTTGATAATTCTGAAATGTAATCATACTTCAGGAGCAATTTGATGTACTTGTTCCATAACCATTCGTTTGGCTCTATTCCGGTTTTTGTAGTCTTGACATGCCGCTGAAATTCACGAATTGCCACCTGTGGTGCTCTATATCTATCCCACGCTTCAAAATCACCATAATCATATGCCACTGCTAACAAAACCCCCAAACATTTTTTATTCGGAGATAATGCCTTATCCAAAAGCTCTTTTTTATAAATTTGGAATGTATTTTGTGGGTTTCTCTTTGCCTCGTTTTCCAAAAGTAGACTGATTTGATGAATGGATGTTGTAGGTAGTAATGTGCATAGATAACGAGTGTAATCTGCTATACTTGAAAATCCTTTATAAGCACTCGATTTATCAAATTTCCTGTCCCATGGCAACTCTATTTGGGAAAGTCTACCATCGTACAAGTTCATCAATTGAATGTACCTTGTCAAAAAAAATCTTGCCTTTTCTGTGCCTACCATTTGAATCATCGCTTCCAAAACGGTAAAATCAACTACCGACTTTGAAAGTTCAGTAATGATGTCACTATTGATATTCACATTTGTCAGAACCATTTTCTTGAGAATCTTAGTGGCTCTTTTTTCATCAAGCAAACCAAATAAACTCAACTTTCTAATAAAAACTAGCCATAGCTTAGAGGACAACTTGTATTTCTTGATAGCGATATTGAATATGTGAACCAAATCTTCCGGGGACTTTGCAAGGTATAATTGGGTCATATAGTAGGCCACCATCTCTTTCAGGGTAGTTTTCTGGTTAATGAATTTGCTTTCAGCAATGTGAAAAAGCTTTTCGCCCCTTTCTCGAGATACTTTTGACACCACTAAAGTGATACCCATGTATGCTTTGAATGATAATTTTTCCACCAGACTAAGATATGTCACTAAAAGTTCTTGAATATTGGCAATCGACAGTGGCTTAATATCGCTATATCTAAATGAGTATAAAGCTGTGTTCCAGATCAACTCATTTATAAAATCATCATCCAAATGCACATTAACACCAGTTCTAGATGATTGGAAAAAGTCCAAGGTAGTTTTTAGTATTTCTGCCAAAGTATCCAGCTCAAACATAATACCATAGTAAATCAAATTGTCAATAATCGACTTTAAAATAAAGGTTTGGCCTCCCCGCTGTAGTGCAAACGGTTTCAAGTTATGTAGCCATATATCCTTTTGAAGCAAAAACTCTTCCTTGAACTGCGGATTTCTTAACATTACATCAAATAATACAAATTTGGGCACTTCCTCCAAATTATGTACATATGAATAACTCTCGATAACTGATTTTGCCTGAATTGATTCTATCCATTTTACGAGATGCTCAGTACTGTAATTGCTTTTCATTTGTGACGACAATAGAAGAAAACAACCCAAGGGGATGTGAATCTGGCTCGGAACTGTTCCTGTCACCATACAGAAATATTCCACATCCGTTTCCAAATTTGTGGGCTCATTGTCGAAATGTTTTCGAAGTTTTTCAAAGAAGGCAGATGATTTTGTTGATCCATCCATAATAGAAAGTAAATGAAATGTGACTGTTTCTAACACGAGTTTCAATTTTTCTGGTGAATTCTTTAACTTGACCTCTGTGTTTAAACTAGCATTCTGATGAGCTAGTTTCTGACAAATCGGGAGATATTCCATTCGAGGCTGGATGGTTATTGATTTTTGATTGAATTTTGTTAAATGGTTATATAGTACTGTCGGTATTCTTCCAATTGATTTATGGGCAAACATTGATTTATATCGTAAGGTCTTTAGTGCAGAGCTCTTGTTGGGTATATATAGTCGACATTTTTGTAGTAATTCTTGTGTTATCATTATTCATTGCAAATATTGTATTGTTATTCACATTCAAGCATCCCCCATCAGATTTTTCGAAAAAAACTATTTTTTTTTTTTTGCACTACGATTTCTTTAGCAATCTCTCACAATATCATAGTTCCCCCCCTACTCAATGAGCAACCAGAGCCCCAATTTACATCACCGAAAGCTATTGAATGATGTTAATATAAGAGAAGAACTGCCACTGAGAAAGAAGCGGGGATATCAGAAGCCAGAGACAATTCCCGTAGATGATACATCAGATTCCGAAGAATTTGAAGACGTGGACTTGAATATACTTGACGACTCCGATGAGTTTGAAACCATTGACCTTGAAAATATACCAAAAGAATCAGGTAATGATACATTGGTTATACGAATAGACAACAATAAGAAAGAGGAAAAGACTCCAAAAAACTTGATAAGTCGTGAAGAAAGACATCGACGCGTCCTACTTCACAAAATGTACTTGGTAATGATGTTGGTACATGGAAGCATTAGAAATTTATGGTGTAATAACAAAGAAATAGCGAGAAGCTTGAAATTATCCTGTGTGACACCTCAGATTACACAGTTATTGGAGAACAACACAAATGCTCTGGACCAAGTCAAGTCACGGAGATTACTTGATGGATTAAAGAAATTGATGACAATATTTCTGGCGAAATTCAGAATCATCTCACAGGGAATTATAAGAAAGGATTGGGACGAGCTTGAATTGTCCCAGAAATCAGATATTGTTGGCAAAAGGACTTTTAGAAAGTTGGCTTGCAATTTCAGAGGGAGCAGAGATGTCGCAGCACAAACATTTGTAACTCTATTGCGAGGGCTAGGCTTAAATGCCAGATTAGTGTTTTCTTTACAGCCGCCAGATTATACGAAGATAACTCACGGACCCCACCCATCTGGCCATGAGAAGAGTGGTACACCAAAAAGAAAAACAAAAACTGCCGGATTTCAGGATTCCGAATATCCTGTATTCTGGGTTGAAGTTTGGAACAAGTACACACGTCAATGGGTCAGTATCGATCCCATAGTGATGAAGTTAATTGAAGTATGTCCTAAGAGAAAAAAGTCGCCATTCGAGCCACCTCCTACTGATGAGCGAAACCAGTTAACCTACGTTGTGGCTTTTGATAAATTCGGACGCGTTAGAGATGTGACTAGAAGGTACAGCTATAATTACAACGCGAAAACTATTCGGAAACGAATTGAATTCAGGTCAAGCGAAGATAAATCTTGGTATTTGAAAGTTCTACGCTGCTGTGATTTTAAAAAGACTCAAAACGTAGCTGACATTTATGAGCAGAAGGAATTTTATGATCGTGATTTGGCAGAAGGTATGCCTAATAATATACAGGCATTCAAAAATCATCCATTGTATGCGTTAGAGTCACAACTACGACAAGATGAAATCATATTCCCCAAAGACGATACTAGCAAGTGTGGCACTTTTAGATCTAAAAACTCCTCTAAAGTTTTCCAAGTTTACAAAAGATCATGTGTGCATCGATTGAGGTCAGCAAAAGCTTGGTATATGAGAGGAAGGCAATTAAAAGTCGGGGCAATTCCTTTGAAATCAAAAGAAGAAGATGTACGCTTATATGCAGAGTTTCAAACGCAGTTGTACATACCTCCACCCGTGACTGATGGCATTGTTCCTAAAAATCAATATGGAAATATAGATGTTTACACGAAAACAATGTTACCCGAGAACTCTATTTTGATAGAGTGTGATGAAAACTGCTCAATGAAGATGCTTCAGAACGCAGCTAATCTCTTAGCTATCGATTATGCTAAAGCAATTGTTTCGTTTAGTTTTAAAGGGAAAAAGAAGAAACATAATATCACTGCTAGAGAAGGAGGTATAGTTATTGCAAAAGAATATGAGGAGGCAATGCAGCTCACAATAGACAACCTTATTGAACAAGAGGAGGAAGACCAACGGGCATTATCAGAAGCAAATGCATTAAGAAATTGGAAATACTTTTTGTTAAAGCTAAGGTTAGAAGATCGTTTGAATAAATCACATGGTGCGATTTTAGACACGCCAGGCACAGAAGAACTGACCTCAAACGAAAATCCCGAAGGCGGTGGGTTCGTTGTATCAGATGAAGAAGTAGATGAGGGCGGATTTATTGTTTCCGACAAAGAGCCAGAGGAAGGTGGTTTCATTGTTTCAGATGAGGAACCGGAAGATAATTCCGTAGATGTCACCAGTGAGGAATATTCTGATATAGATTTTGAATACGAAAGCGATTAATTGAAACCGCCTTCCATAAGGTTGGGATGACCAAACTCATCGCGTAAATAGTACTTATGTAGAATCTTAGTTAAATTAGAACGATTTTTGGTTGTATTTTGGTTTAGCGAATTGTGCAACCACCAATTTCTTTTTTTTATCACTAAAATATTCCGCCTGTAGCTGTCAAAATATGAAAATGACACTTATTTTCAAGTTTCCCACTAAGCAAAGTGTTATAGTAATCTACAAAATGAAACATCTAGGAACAAAATGCAAAAAAAAAAGAAACACCAAAAACGCAAGTGTTCCATTCCACAACGCGCAATGCGCAACTTGATCTTCTTTAACCTATCATTTAATACAGGTTTGTGACTTCTGTAGAAATTAGATGTGGCATTATGTTAGATTCACAAATTCATATATATAGATAGTCACTTTTCACCTTCTTTTTTTTTTCTTCCCTATTTTATGAAATAATTATCAGGAACTACAGACAAAGAAAATGGCTAACGCAGTAGCTGAGAATGTTTTGGGTACTATAGGTACCGTGTTATGGTGTATTCAACTTATTCCACAAGTTATCAGAAACTATAGAGCAAAGAATTGCGAAGGTCTACCCCCTTTAATGATGTTTTTATGGGCAGCTAGTGGTGTCCCCTTTTCTATATATTTCATTGCTACAGATGGATCTATCCCATTAAGAATCCAACCCCAGTTATTCACTTTTTTCTGCACACTATCTTGGATCCAAACTTTGTATTACCCCCCTAAGAAAGTTTCAAGGACAAGATTGGTTACATTTGTTGGAGCTTTTATTGCCATCTCAATCGGTTTGGAAGTTGGGTTTATCTTATGGTTGAGACCTTTGTATAGAAGAGGAATTGAGTGGCCCATGTTAATTATTGGGATAGTGGCATCTATTTTATTGGCCATTGGATTAATTCCCCCATACTTTGAGTTAGCAAAACGTCAAGGAAGAGTCATTGGTATTAATTTTGTATTTCTTACCTTAGACTCATTAGGTGCCTTGTTTTCATTGTTGAGTATTGTTGTTGGTACTATGGACATTATGAGTATAGTGTTGTATGCAATTGTGTTGGCTCTAGAGGTGGGCATTTTCGCCAGTCACTTCATTTGGTGGTTGAGAATAGGGAGAAATTCAGACAATGAGTCGGTAGATGTACAGAGACATCACGAAACACATAGCAATGACGAGGAGAAGAGTGAAGTGGTAGTCGTATAGTTAAGTTTGTAGTTTAGGTTTTTCATAGAATAATAAATGGCTATCCATACAAAAAAAAGTGCGCTTGGAAAAAAAATTTGAAGTTGTTTGTTTGTTTTGAGCTAACCATAAGGAATGGTACGTTTAGGATTCAATCTATCATGGATATTGAATGCATATTAACAACTTTATCAGTCTTCGTTTATCCCTTTAAATTTCTTGGAGGATACGGTTTCGAAAAAGGATTTGGAGGAAGAACATACACGAGAGTTACAAGTCGAACAAGCATACAAATTATTTCAATCTGCATTAAAACTACAAAAGCAAAAACAATATGAATCAGCTTACAAGGTATATGAAGAATTGTTTAAATTAGATATTGTTTCAAATCACTACTTTGAAGAATTGGACTTTATACGCGGATTGCAAGATGGATCTCAAAACACTGATACTGATGAATTAACATTATTATCCCCCAATGTGAAGTCTTTGCGATACTTAATATTTAGAAATAGAGGGTTTTTATACTTGGACATGCTTAAGAGTAACACAGAGAACAAGTCTGCAGAAAAAGTAAAAGAGATGTTTTACCCCTTGTTGGACGATTTTTGTATTGCCCTTTTGTACAATGAACCTGACGAAAAGTTGTTGGAAACCTTACATGAGATATTCAGTTATATTGGGTCAGAAAGGCTATCACGATTTGTCTTGGAATATTCCTTAACTTCTCGGAAAGAAAGTGACGATTTGTCGGGATTACTTCCTATTGACCAAACCGTACTCTCACAGTATAAGACAATGCTAGAACACTTGCTGTCAGGAAAATTTCCCAAACTTGATTTAAAACATCTACTGTTTTTAGAACCAATAAGACTAGACATCTTTGCTCAGCAAGAAAAACTAGCAAGCAAAAAAGTGGCCGTTATTAAAAGCACATCCACTAAATGGGTAGATCTACTCGATGCCATCAACATACATTTGAAAGAGAATCAAGATGAGAGCAAAATTGAAGATGCAAATCGACCTAGAATAAGAATATTTGAACCGTATGTGTTGACAGAAGAGCCACTAGATATTGTCAGAATAGAGTTCACAAAGAGGGGGGTGGCTGTACCTGCCACCGAAACTGAGGTGACTAAAGCACAGCCAGAACAGATTGTTCAGGAAAGGAAACCAGAAGAAGATAACAGAGTACAGAGATCATCTAAAAGATTATCAAAAGTCGAGGACGAGATACCGGCTGTTACATTAGAAAGTTCACATTTCCTAAAT
Organism: Candida albicans SC5314; assembly: GCF_000182965.3. Taxonomy (NCBI): domain Eukaryota; kingdom Fungi; phylum Ascomycota; class Pichiomycetes; order Serinales; family Debaryomycetaceae; genus Candida; species Candida albicans. Next base: position 1,750,225 of record NC_032091.1, read on the forward strand.
ATGGATTATTTTAGAAACCAAATGAATGAAACTATCCCCAATTTCGAGATATTTGATGTTTGTCTGACATATGTGGAGGATGGTTCAGGCGCACAATATATAAAGGATTTCAAGAATATAGTTTCTGATTGGAATGACTCTTATGCCAGGGCGATTTTGAGTTATGATACTGCAAAATCAGAAGATGACAATTTAAAGCTATTAGATCTTCTAAGTGGATATGGAAAAAGTGAGGAATTAAAGGAGAAAAATATCCCTCCACTTGGAGAAATAGACATAGAATTTCCAGAGCTAAACTATGTTGAATTTAAAACCTATATCATCAAACACTTGTTATCTAAAATTCTTACAACAAAATGGAGTGATAAATTGTATGAAAAATTCACCGAGTGGATAGTACAATTTGAGGGATATATCATTAACGACATAGATGTGGAACTGGCAATTGGTGTCTTGGAAGTGTTGGTAGATATATCAACAAGTTTAGAGTCGCAGATAAAAGACTCAATAAATAACAAATTAAACAAGGCGGTTGTCAACTCAATGTGTCAAGATTTGTTAAGAATCAAGGATAAGATTATACGCTGGATAAACTACATTGAGACGTTTCCCATCAATGATTTGCAGGTAGCTTCAAGATTCAAATGGTGTCAGATTATTAAGGAAAAAGCAGAAACCAAGTCGTGGACTGAAAACCATCCCGTAAAACATAAATTGCAAAAGCTTTTAGGGGATGCACATTTTAAAATCAATTATCCAAACTATAAGAATTTTATTGATTTTAGCAAAGACAGTATTAACAGTCAGTTGACAATCATTTCGGTGCTTGCCATTTTTTGGAGAATTTTGAGTACATCGTCCACAGAAGATAATAAGGAAGCAATTCGATTGTTAGAAGATATTCTCCTAGATCTGAATACAGAACCCAGTGATGCTATATTATCAATTAGAAACTTTTTAAAGCAAGGTTCAATTGATATGAAATTAAGTTTATGGAATATTCTTTTACTGTTTTACCAACTGAGCAATTCAGGTGATAAACTAACAGTAGGCTTTGAGGAGTGTGTTTTATTTTTGAATGATTATTTGGTTAATGAGTACGTTCTATTAGATGAAGAGAGCAGACTTGTTACTTTGCTGAGAATTTTGGGATTTTACGGAAGTAGTATTCTGTTTGTTGTCACTCTGCTTGCTAGTACTAACTGGATATTGATGCACCCAATCAAGGTCCAGACTTTGAGGCTATTTTTTGAGTTAAGTTTGTTGTTTGAAATTAATGAAGAGGCTAGCTATATTTCATCGCTAGCAACTTCTATCAAGTCAAAGTCTACCAAATCATATCATCACTTGACTAATACATTAATTAAAACAATCATATTGATCTTAGCGTCGATACAGAAATCTAATCCACAAATTCTACATTCTGTAATACGGTTATTTCACACTCAGCTTGGTTTGATTGGTATATGTGGCCATGCTGGAGGATCATTCTTAGAAATAGCCCAAGAGTACTTGAAGAGTTTACCAAACAGTGACCAAGATATTTGCCAAATAATTAAGTGCAAGTACCACTATTCAATCAGCATTGATGGAGTTGTGCCAGCAGATCATGGTACCGCAAGACTCGACGAGTTAAATAAAAATGACTGCAAAGAATTGGCACTGTTTGTTTTGCCATTATGTTTCCTGAAAGGAGGAAGCACTCTAAACAATGTTCCCAAGCATGATATCAAATTGTTGATTGACGAAATATATGATGTGATTGGTGATCCAGACTTTGATCTGAATGAGGCTCTAGGGCGCAACAAAGCCACGCTAAACTATTTTCTTGACAATACACGATTAACTAAAAGATTATTTCAAGAGGCATTTCATGGTTTGGTAAGATTGGAATTGGGAGAAGCTGAGGAGGATAAACAATTCAATGGGTTGTATTATATTGAAGGGTTGTTGTTGTTTTCGTCATATAAGCTAAGAAAGAAAAACATGCAAAGTAGAGCTGTTGAGTTGGAAAGCGCCATTTCACTATTTGAAAATGATATTATATGTGGTAGCAACAGGTTTGAGAGTTGGTTTCTTTTGGGACAATCTTATGGGTATCTTGTGGAAGATGATTTGATATGGACAGCAGATAAATTGACGGCTTCAGATCGGAAAATTACTACAGCCAACTTGCAAAGAAAGTCATTGATATGCTATTTAATGGCAATTAACAAATCACTTGATGAATCCATTAAAGACGTGATCAAACCGGTAGTGGGTAATTTAATGTCCTTGTTTGCCAAGGAGATGTTTAGTGCTGTTTGTGAACCGATGAGTATGCACGCTTTTAAAGTGCAGTCACACCCGAGATTTATTAATCGTGTTAACGGTGCTTTATTTGAGCCAGTTTCACAGTTTCCTGCTGTTGATAAAACTGTTTGTTTGAAAATAATACAACAATCGTTACAATTATCAATCAAATCCAGTTGTCGTGAGTGGTCTGATTATTATTATTTGGCCAAAGTTCAAAGAAAGTTGGACAAACCTGCAGGTTTGGTTATGGAAACAATGGCTTCAGCGTGTCGGAGTGCATTTAAAAACAAACATGCGGACAATATTATTGAGCCTCATTATAATTTGGTTTCCTTTGCATTGAAATATGTGAAAAGTAATAGGCTTGATTCGAAGGATGCCTTGAAATACTTGATCGAAGATCCGTTGATTAAGCTTGAAGTAGGGGAAGAAACTGATTTCATAAAACTAATCATAAAGGCACTCAACAAAATTGATCTGTCAGATAAGAAAAACTGGCAACACAAAGCAAAGTATAGACTAGCCCGTTTGATGCAAGAAGAGTATCATGATGTGAAAGGAGCAATAGATCAAATGTCAAGCTTTATTTCGTTGAAAACTCCAAATAAAGCACTTGTACTGATATGGAAACCGGAACCAGAAAGACCAGGAAAACACTTTTTGTATACGTTCCAGTACATTCATTTTTACATTGAGCTACTTAAGGAGATTGATGACCTCGATAGTTTAGTTGCAATGTTGCCGAAATTGCGTCGTTCGAATTCAGTGATGATAAATTTATCGATTGCTTGGGAAATATTATGTTCATCGGTTTGTAAAATCATCAGAGAGTCTTATGGTATTGGTGACAATTTTGAATTTACCGAGAACTTGATCAACACTTTGCCATATCAGACGTTCGCGGCTAATGTCAAATTGTTGCCAGATATGATGCGTCGCCAAAGTGTACCAGAAAATTTAAAGTCAGTCTTGTGTTTTTTGTTCACAGTTAATGATATCAAAAAATTGAATAACGGGTATGGCCCGACTTCTTTTATTGATGACACACTTGTGACGTTATATTTTATGATTTATTTGAACTATTTCGAAAAATCGTCTACTGAGGTCACCACTGACTCGCCAGGTTTGAAAAAGAAAATTGCCAAGCGTGATATCTTCCCATTAACCAACGACATTTTGAAGGCTTTTAAAAAGGACATCGAGGACGTTACCAAACAGAAATCGTATAATGAGTTGATAACCGCCCAAAAGTTGAAACAAGGATTAAATGAAGATAAACTGCTAGAAAATGTGCCAGCATCGGCTAATGTTAATGAGATCATTGTTATTGATGATGATGATGACGACAATTTGTCACAAGAGCCGGCTACAAAAAAGAGTAAAACTGAATCAAATAGTTAGGACAAAAACAAAGCCATCAATTGACTTCACCCTTGGTAGTAATTAAGTTTCTAAGGGATAAATCGTATACAATTTTATTTAGTCTTTGAGAGTTGTATTTTAAACTGTCGTATCTTTTTCGTAAAACATCGTTTTTCAAGTCCAATAATTGGAATCCATTCTGGAGTTTGGACACGATCTTCAGATTGATTATAGCAATCGAGTAGTTTGATGACTTAGATCCAGTAGAAGCAACCGATTCATTTATTACTGTGGTAGTTGTGTACTCAACAATAGTATCGACCAAACGAAGCAATGCCAACAAGTATGCTTGGTAATCAATTTTGTCTAGTCTTAAAATCTCGGCAATCTCAGTTGGGGTCATAATCACACCAACATCTTGAGGAGTGGTCACCATTGGAATATCAATTGGATCGTTAATAAACCCATTTGCAATTGCTAGAAAGTAACGGTTGGTAATCAAGACATAAATTGAATCCTCAACGAATTTGTTGTGGACTCGTTCTTTCTGACTCTGTTTGCATTCTAGTCCAGCTAACTTTGTTGTAAAACTATGATAAATTTCATAAACAGTTTGTCCATTAGCACCTTTCTCAATAATGCTGCTGATCAATTGGTTTGGACTGCAGTTTATCCATTCATTGATGGTGGATTTGTATGGAATAATAGTTGAATCAAACTGATGCTCAATTTCTTGTATGGCAGACTTGCGATTAAGACTAAACAGTCAGGTTAGACAAAATCAATCAAAATTAACATCAAAACAGTACATACTCTTTCTCTATTTCGTCTTTGATATCTGTGAAAAACTGTTCGAGTGACATTTGTTGTATGATGGTGAAAAACAAAAGTGTGAGAAGACTTGCAAAAAAAAAAAAGTGAACAAAATTTTCTCATAGCTATGTCACCTCAAATTCATCAGTCATGTCTAAAAAAATTTTGTGCTTGCCAGGGTATTTGCAAAATGGTAGTACTTTTGCAGCAAAATCATCGGGTATAAGAAAGATTTTGACCAAGAAATTAGATTGTCAACTTGACTATGTGGATCCGTATCATTCGATTGAATCGTGGCGTGAATTCTCATTTCCAATTGCGGCCAATGAGGAGGAATCAGATAAAACCTGGGCATCAATTGTTGAAAAGGGGAATAATGTTCGCTGGTTTGAACACAAAGCACCAGGCGTCAATCTTGGTTTGGATGAGTCGGTGAACTATCTTGTTGATTATATCAAGCAGAACGGGCCATATGATGGAATTATTGGGTTTTCACAGGGGGCAGCCATGGCGGAGATAATGACAAATACAATAAGAAAATTATTACCATCACATCCTGATTTCAAAATTAGTTTGTTTATTTCAGGGTTTTTCTTAACAGAACCTATTAGTGATGATCATTCGGAAGGGAATAGACAAAGAATCAATGACATTACTGACTTGGAAGAGTATAAGAGTCAAGTACAAATCTCCCCTGATATGGCTAAATACTTTACTCCTCCACAGGACTTGAATACTCAGGTTTTAATGGTTTATGGAGATGATGATAATATTGTAGCTCCAGTGAGATCTAAATACGCATCAACATTTTACAAGTCGGTCCACATGTTTCCCCATGAGGGAGCTCATTATGTTCCTAACAAAAAAGACTTTCTTGAACCAATTGTAAAGTTATTTGACAAAACGTTGAATGAAAAGCCAATGTTATAGATGATTTTATAGAGTAAAATAGATAAATTGTTATGTTGTAAGGAAAAAAAAAAAAGCGAGCAAAAAAAAAAATTGAGTTGAAACATGAATCATTAGTTTCTACACCACTAGCATGTCTACCGATTCGTACACTCCCTCACAAGAGCCTGGTTCAAAGCGTTTAAAGACGGGCGAATCTGTATTTGCAAGAAGAGGAGTATCGCCAAGTACTGGTGGAGTGGCATCAGCCTACGGTAATGAGAGTGAGAAAAAGCCATCGTGGTTACAAACCAACAAAAGTGATATTGATGGGAAGTACGATAAATATGGAGAGAGAAGAAATGCCCATACTACAACAAGAGACTCAAGACTTGATAGGTTAAAGCGAGTTCGTCAAAAGCTGGCTGAGCGGGAAGATGTTGGTCATGAAGGAGACGAAGGAGACGAGGATGAGGGTATATTACCTTATATTCATTTACAAGCGGCCAACCCTGCCATCATTCACAACGAGAAACAGGAAAACTATCGTACGTTTCAGAGTAGGATATCGAATAGAGAGAATAGAGACATCAATAGTATTGTGAGGGCACACTATAATCAGCGAACACAACAAGCAAAACAGCAAGGATCCCGAGTCAATTCGCCAATTTACAAAATGAGGAATTTCAACAATGCCATTAAATACATATTGTTGGGTAATTGGGCCAAACATAATCCAGAGGAATTGGATTTGTTTTCTTTTTTGGATTTATGTTGTGGCAAAGGTGGGGATTTGAACAAATGCCAATTTATTGGCATTGATCAATATATTGGCATTGACATTGCTGATTTATCGGTCAAAGAAGCATTTGAACGGTACACAAAACAAAAGGCGAGGTTCAGACACTCTAATCAGAATTCTAATCGGTATACTTTTGAGGCGTGTTTTGCCACAGGGGATTGTTTCACCCAATTTGTGCCTGATATCCTAGAGCCAAATTTCCCTGGAATTATAGAACGTGCATTTCCCGTGGATATTGTTTCCGCCCAGTTTTCGTTGCATTATTCTTTTGAAAGTGAAGAAAAGGTACGTACATTGTTGACCAACGTCACAAGGTCGTTGCGTTCAGGAGGCACTTTTATTGGCACAATTCCTTCCTCTGATTTCATAAAGGCAAAAATAGTTGACAAACATTTGCAACGAGATGAAAAGGGGAAAGCGAAGTTTGGTAATAGTTTGTATTCGGTGACGTTTGAAAAAGATCCTCCAGAAGATGGCGTATTCCGTCCTGCGTTTGGGAACAAGTACAATTATTGGTTGAAAGATGCCGTTGACAATGTTCCTGAGTATGTGGTTCCGTTTGAAACATTGAGATCATTGTGTGAAGAGTACGATTTGGTTTTGAAGTATAAAAAGAGTTTTACAGATATATTCAACCAGGAGATTCCAAAGTATTTTAGTAAATTGAATAAAAATCTAATTGATGGAATGAAACGAAGTGATGGCAAGTACGGTGCTGAAGGCGACGAAAAGGAAGCAGTGGCATTTTACATAGGATTTGTATTTGAGAAGGTATAGGATATGTCTGGGTAGTGTGTAGCATTTTTTGGGTCAAGGATCTTTACGAAAAAATTAAGAAAAGTAAACAACAGAGGACTTTTTCCGATCCGTTTTAGTCAATGACTCGCTGTACATAAAACCATTCTAAATGGTTAAGTACCACTAAAAAAAAAAAAAAAACTCCATCTATATTTATTTTCAGAACAATTACTTATAACTAAAAGTAATCGGACTATATAAGTCGAGGCAACACAAAGTTTAGGCGTGATAGTAGTTCGACTAGATACTCTATTCCTTTTTTTTCCCACCTTGCAGTCAAATAGACGAAAAATTTGATAGCGATTATATTTGCTAGTCGTATATTGAAGCTCCATATTAGATACTATGGCAGAACAAAGCACCTTAACCTTTATAGTGTCTCCAGTTTAAGCCCTGGTACAAGCGAGATAATAAAAAGTTAGTCGATGGCAGATCTGAATTTAGAAGAGCCAAATTGCATATGTACAATAAATATTATATAATGTGAGGTGACGGGCAAAAATAAAATTATCTTTTCGTAATGTCACGTCTGTCTAGGTAACATTCTTCCTGCACTTCACAGCCTTATGCAATACAATCATCAAATTATACATTGTCGAACCAAAATGATGACAATGTACCTAGGTACACAATTTTCTTGTTTTTTTTTTCTATTTTCGTCGTGTGTTCATGAACAATCAGAACCCCATTGTCAAATAGATATAACTCGTGAGAAGAAATAATTCTTGAGTTAGTAATGGATTTGTGCAATAGTTCCCCCTTTGCAAAATAGGTTTACTAGTAATGACGTAGTGTATGGTCTTGTTACAACCTAAATTTTTAGTCAGATTGAAAACTAGAATAGTATGTATTTTTAGTTGAAACTCGTGGTACATAAAAAGAAACGAAAGAACTGCTAGCGGCGACAGCTCAACTGATTCCAAGGCTTTTGTAATGTAAGGTCCTATACTCATTAAGCCTCTCTCCTTAATGTATGTAGAGATCATGTGATCGCAAACACGGAATTAATGTGATTGGATAAACAATGCTCTGCAACACAGAACACTGTTTACCAAAACCAATAAACTAACTTTTAGCCAGCTGCATTACTAAAATGGTTAGAGCTGGTATTTAAAAGAAACGAGGAAGAAATAACTTAAAAAGGTAAAAGTACCCTCACCATATGAGCATTTCATGTTGGTTGTTAGAAATTTTGAAATTGAAATTGTTTTATAGTTTTTTGGATTTGTGATGATAGACCATGTTCATCTTTACATTGTTTAATTTAGCTATAGACTTGCATAAAACTAATTTCAAGTTGGTCAATTACAATCGCTCGTGCTTGTTAGATTTTTTCTGTTTGTTAGATTGTCGTTAAGAACTACCTCGGCAAAGTTTTTAAAATAAGAGCAAAAAGATCGTTATACTAAGCTAATTTACATAACGTCTGCCCAGCGTACCATATCTGCATAAACAAATTAAGTACCGTCACAATAAAGATTGTTTTGAAACATTGCTAGTTTCTCTATAACATGGTTTCCTCGGTTAAAGCAACAAACCAAAGCACGCCTGTAACTGGAATCATAAAGAACAACCGAGTCAAGTTCTGTAATACCATTGCACAAAAACAAGCAACATTTTGATTTGTGTTCATGGAGAATTTCAGTTGGAGTAAAAAGCAAAAACAAAAAAAAAAAAACTTCGACAATAGACTTGGAACCTTACAACAATAATAGTACAAAAAGGTAAAAAACAATTTTTAGCAACAATAAAATTATGCAAACGTTCATAACCAAAAACTAAATGGTTAGAGGAGAATTTTAGAAAAAAAAAGTTACTAAAATCTACTATGAAATACTAAACCAATCTGATAACAGTCATAGTATAAACAAAGTAAAAATGAAGAATGAGTAACTTACAATAACTTTGTTTTAGACACCTATTGAAAGAATTGTTACAATTGATAAAGCTTGTCCTACAATGATTTCATCTTGACTTTGAAAGTTTGCCGAGAAGCATACCATGAGCAAAGCGCTTAAATAATCAACCATCAATTCCAAACCTAAAAAGTAGCTATGGCCACTACTTGATTATACGTCCTGTGAAATTTAGCTAGATGGAACAAATTTTTAGGTTGACTCTACCACATGCTTAGCAAGATCTAAAACTTTATTGCCGATACACTAATATTAGCAAATGATCTCCTTGTCGGACCTGCACGCCTTGGACAGACTAAAGCATGCAACTATGCAAGAACCATGCAAATGCAATTACCCTGTATTATCCTTAAGAAAGACAAAAGTGAACACACGTCATGGGCGCCACACCCTATGATAAGCAAATTTCAGTTTGCCAGCTCGCGGTATTTATTTGGATAGATTTCACTTTTTCCTTTTTTTGTATATCATGCATCTTATGTTAAATTTTTTATATTCATGTCCACCTCCTCCTCATTGATGCTAAACCATGGGTTGTCGTAAACGATAAGGCATATCGGAAGTTACATCATAATCATAATGACATCAATCGGAAAAAGAAAATGTGCGAGTTATCCGACTTTTTTTGGCAGCAAATTATTAACAATTGAGACTGTGGTGACAAATTTGAGGGAAAGTTGAAGTGGGGGATACACTCACAAAAAAGACAATGGCACAGAGATTTCTTGACTCGGATTTAATTTTTCGAAGCTTTTTTGAAGTGTAGGCGAATACCTATTAAATTTACTTCTCTCAGATATTAAAAATACTAAAAGTGAGTTTAGTCACCTGCGAATGAATATAAGAGCTTGACCCCTTGATATATTAAGAAGAAAACGAACAGCTAGTTAGTTAACTAACCAAATTTTCCACCTCTCTTTTAGCTACTGGCCATCAAGGTCCCAGTTGATTGACAATAAAAGATGGAGTTATCACTATTATAATTAATCAAAAAACATGCAAAAGAAACAAGAAACAGTAACAATGCATAATAGGAACAAAAGGTTTTTTTGTTTTAAGATGCAGCACTCTTGATGAGACCAAAAGGAAATGTTTTCAGAGAATTAAAATACCAGGATAAATGCAAGCTATGAAAAAAAAAACAGACAATAACAATCTAACACCCCCCCGAAAAAAAAAGAATTCCTCCAATAATTTACATTTCTTTAATTTATAAGTAAAAGGAGTTAAAACGGAATAATGTTGGTTACAACATGCTTACATTTCAATAAAAAGTTATTGAAAAAAATAGAAAACAATGAAAAGAAGAAATGCACAAACTTGGGTACAACAAGTCAAAGTAGGGGGCCACACGAACAGAATTCAATTCAGGTTCCAATAATGTACTCCAACAACAAAAAGCATCAACTAACTCTTTGTTTTGGACACTAATCAAATTTAGTGTTTGCTGTTTTGTGGAACAAGTACGAGATTACAAAAATCATGATTAGTCAAGAGTCTTGAGAATGAAAAACAATATCATTTAGTAGTTTAACAAAATTTCAGGAAGAAGATTAATTTGGTTTTTTTTTGCGTTTAGATTTTGGGTTTGTGTCGCATTTGCAAATTTTGGATTTTTTTTTTTTTGAATTTCCGCAATTCGTTTTGCAAAAAAATAGCAAGGTTGTCATATAACAGACTCTACATATGCCAATACTCTTCATGCACGTACATTGATGAATTTACTACACTTTTAACATTTTATCTGGCTTTTCTTTTCTTTGTATGGATTGTTCTTTACTAAATAAGGAACTTTACTAAAGTGAACGCTTTTCATAAATGTTCCTATTTGTGTATACCATTTTTTATATCACAACTAACCAAAAAAAAAAAACACGTACTAAAAATGTTATTCAAATTTAAACCATGCATCATTGATTGTTAGAGTAAAATTTTTCTTTTAGTAAATGCATGACTCTCTAAAAATTAGTGAATATTATTATTTTTGTATTTTCTGGTTATGAGCAACTGAAGTGATTCAACATTCAATGAAAAAGGAAAAGCAAGAATGAAAGAAGGAATTGAGCAATAGGACAAAGATTTGAAAGAGATAAAATACGGTCGTTTTGATTCACAATCAATATATATATATATATATAATCAATATCCTTTTGATATTTTTCAAGTTTATAACTTAAACTTTTTTTATTTTTTTAATTTGTGTTTCTATTTTCAACTTCAATTTTCTTTCATTTTTGGGCTGATCTATACTTCTGGGTATACCGGTTGGCATTTCCTTTTTTAATTTGTTTTTTAGTTTGTTTGTTTTTGTTTCCAAAGATATAAAGTTATCGAAACTATCTTTGAAGTAAAGTGTTTGTTGTAATATTTCAATCTGGCAATACAGATATAATTCTATCTCATCTTGCCAAACCACTTTCATTTAATAACTTCCTCCCTATAGGTTTGCATTCATTTCAAGTCCCCACCTAAGGCCTTTGTTTACAAATTATTTATTTTGGAAAACAGGTTACATAAAGAGTATTCTATTTGAGAGAATCTAAAGTTTAAAATTTTCAACAAAAATCTTATTTAAACAATCAATTGTATAAATAAAGCTGGCTCGGATTACCTAATCCTTAACTGATTTTTATATTTTCAAGAATAATTTGTTAGTATATAATTGAGAGAGAAACTATTTTTGCAGCTTGAGGTATATGAAATTAGTAAAATATGTCGAGTGATAAACCTGAACAAGAAATCCTAGATCCAAAGGATTCAAAAAACGCTTCATTGAATCTGACAACGAAAAAGTCTCAAGATAGCAAGCTTATGTTACCACCTTTAGGTGTCAAGTCTGAGCAACAACAACCACAGCAACAGCAACAAACCCCACTTTATGGTCAACAGGGGTCCCCGCAAGTTCAAACTCAACCGCAGTTTCAAGCAGACTATTCGTATGCCAATTACCAACCTCAAGCTCAATTTTACGACCCATATCAAAGACAAGTAATTATGCAACAAGCCAATTTTGCTTCACCATCGCAATATCCAATTCAGCAGCCATATTCATTTGCCAATGGTATGACCAACATGGCCCAATTCCACCCACAGACGTTGACATCGCATTCCGACTTTGATCAACAACAAATGCAGCAATCAACCCAGCCATCGCAGCAAGTACAAGTACAGGTGCAGATACAACCACAATCAAATCTGAACCTGTTCCCTGCTGAGCAGAAACGTGGAAGAAGGTTTAGAAGGAGATTCAATCAAATTGAGAGAAAATATCCTTGTTCGTTTCCTGGATGTCAAAAGAGTTATGGTTCTTTGAATCATTTAAACACCCATATTGTAACCAAAAAGCATGGTCACAGAAAATCAAAAGCTGATTTCCAACATTCTCTTCAATCAAAAGAAGAAAACAAACCATCAGAAATTTCACAATACGTTCAGCCTAGTAATGATTACACTGCTGGAAACTATTGGTATGGGTACGCTCCTCATTTGCGATCAACCACTTCGACAACATCCTCGCAAAGTGATTCGTTCAATTCGCAGCAAATACCGCAGCAGCCACAACAACAACAGCAGCAGCAGCCACAGCAACAAAACAATAGCAACAATTATTTGTACTATCAAGGTTTCCAGCAACCCATTACTAATGCTACGACTGTTAGTGGGGCAACGCCAGCTACTTCTACACTTACGCCCGCTGGAACTGCGTCTGCATCTCTTCTGCACCAACCTCAAATTCAGAATCCCGCATCTGCCTCTACAGTGCCTCAGCAAAGAATGGTAATGGGCAATATGGGCTATTATCAGCAACAAGGGGCTCCTCAATATTTTCCTGCACCTCAACAGTCTCTCTTAGGAATCAATGACGTTGATTCAAGAAACCAAATTGACGATAACAAACCAACCCAACCAGGCATTTAAATGAAATGAGGATTTGAATGATCCTCTGTTGTATTCATATAGATTTATTTTAGAAAATTAATTTGTACAATATACGCATTACTTAGAAGTTGTTGTAAAGTTGGATCCTGCATGGGGTGCCACAAGTGCATTTGGTCGTTTTTTTTTATGAGCAATTTTTTTTTTTTGTTTGTTGTTGTTAATTGGACCAGATATGGCTGAAGATATGGATAGTGCTGATACGCAAGTTGGTGATGTTGATTCATCGCTGAATGCCTCTCTTCCCGAACCAAGCAAGGAATCGTCACGGGAAACAACACCAGAAAGTGTACCGACAAATGACCAATCAGATCGTCCCAAACCTAAGAAGAGACTTACACTCCAAGAAAGATTAGCTCAAGCAGCTAAAGGGAAAAAGAAGCCTTCTTCAACAACCCCAACCTCATTGTCACGTACCACTAGCAATGAAGATCAGAAACCAGATTTAGACTTGCAAATGGAAATCGAAAGATTAAAGCTAGAAAACTCTGCATTGACCAAGAAGTTAAACCACAAATCAAACTTTGATAAAGAAAGAAACGACTTGATTGCCAAACTTGCTTCCAAAGATGAAACCATTGAACAACTTCGCAAAGAAGGCGAAGCACTATCATTAAAGGAACTCAAGCTAAACGAGTCCATTAAAAAGCTCAAGCTTGCAAACCAGGATTTAGAGGAAAATATCCGTGATTACAGTGTGAAAAGTGAAGAGTCGTCTATGAAATTAGAAGAGTTGACTGATTTTTTGAAAACCCATAAGTTTAAAACCATAGATCAAGTTGTCAGCAAGTATGAAGAGGTGGTTAAGGAATTGGAGGTAGCAAAAGCTGGTCTAGAAAACTCACATACTTGGGAGACAAAGTACAACGAACTAGTAGTTTCTCATGAAGAAGCCAATGCCGCCAAAAAGGAACTACTTAAAGAAACCAACGAAGTTAAGATAGAATTGAACATGCTTAAGCGACAGCACAAACTTGAAATTGAATCCAAAAATGCTACTATAAAAGAATTGAAGTCACAAATGTCTGCCTCCAAACAGAGTTTTGCACAAGAGATTTCCCGTCTTGAAGATAAGATCGAGACTCTCAGGTTGGAAAATGAATCGAACGAAACCGTTTCTGAAAATGTGAATGAAGATGGCAAAGTTGATTTTGACGAGTTTAGTAAACTTTCTGAAGCACACCGTATTCTTCAAAAACAGTATTTGTCTTCACAGGAAAATTGGAAGGCTATTGAATCGAATTTATCCCTCAAAGTTGACAATTTATCATCTTCTGTGGAGTCATTAAAGAAATCCAAACACAAATTGACACAAGACTTGGCCAAAGTGAATAATTCCATGCACTTGCAATTAAAGGAGATGGAGAAACTTGAACAGGATAAAATTAAGTTGCAAGAAGAAAGGAATCAGCTTCAGTTGACGGTGGAGATGAAAGAAAATGAAATTGTCGAGATCACCGAAAAGTTTGAAAAGTTCAAAGGCATATACAATCAAGAGAGAGCTGCACTCAATTCCAAGATTCAGAGTTTGAATGACAAAATAAAGGAGGAGAAGCGACCAGAGCGATTAAATCTAATTCGAGACAACTCAGTTAGTTCAGGGTTTAGTTGGGATAACGAAATCAAATTGGGCGAGTCTTCAACCACACCTGCAATAAATAGAGACTTTTCTACATTCCTCGACAGGAACATTTCGCTGAGTTCGTTCACTGAGATAGGCGATGACATTGATGATCGCGAGCAGTATTCGTTTACTGGCCAACTTGCACCACCAGTTGGAGGTGGAGTGCCTGCTTCCTCGCACAGCAATAACATCCAGTTGGTTAATAAAATGAGTTCCAATATCAGACGCTTAGAGATTGAGCTTAACACCCTTAAAGACGAATACTCCAAAATATCCACTGAAAAGGAAAAAGTTGAACAGGAGTTGTTGGAGAGTTTAAAACTAACAGATGAAATCAAGTTGTTGCATTCAGAGCTTGATTCGTTGAAATCGGTCATCAAGGATAAAGAAATACAAGAACAAAGAATGTTAGAGCTAATAGGTGAAAAGTCTGAACAAGTTGAAGAACTTAAAGCAGATGTAGTTGACTTAAAAGAGTTGTGTAAATTACAGGTACAACAATTAGTAGAGCAGAGTAGTCGTGTATAATATACAATTGCACATCTCCTTTTTTTTTTCCCTCATCGTGAGTGCAAAATAAAAAAATGTGGAAAATTTTTTGGATTTAGCACCTTCAATCTTTTCTTAGCATTGTTCTCTCTTCCCACATGAAGTACGCTTTGAATGGAAATAAGGTCGCCACTCTAATAGATAGGAATGGCAAGGATGAAATAAGAGTTTACAATGTTGACGAGCGTGGGGATTCAGAAGTTGTTGCATCAATCATATTGGAAGATATAATAGACTTTGTTTGGGCATCGCCAACAACCCGTAAGAAGAGAACACCTAATGGAGGCAGTAAAGAAAGTGAAAACCAGAACTTGTTAGTTGTTTTGTTAAAGGAAAGTGTTTTTGTTGTTTTATCAGAGGGGTCAGAAATTAATCGATTCAAAATCGATGATCAAATAGATAAACTTGTCAAGTATGACGAGAATATATGGGCAGCCACCGAAAACAGTATATTAAAGGTTAGTCTTGATGGAGATGTTAAAGATAAAATCAAAGTTCCAGCATTCAACGCTATTAGCATATCGAACAAAATTGCATTCGGCTCAACCAGCTTACAAATTGGTAAATTTGCCAAAGGGAAATTTGTTTGTGAGGATGAAATTAAAGTAGTTGGAGAAATAAAATCCATTTTGCAGAGCAAATATCCAGTGGTCTTGACAGAAGACAACAATGCATATCTAATCAAGAAGAAGGTTCAAAAACTCAGCGATGCTCATCACATACAATTATTACATTATAGAGAGAAAGATTATATTGTGGCCATTAGCGATAATTTGAACTTTTACAATGACGGCAAACTCGAAAACTCAATATCAAGTGAAACTGCATTAGAAGGTGTGTTATCTGTCGAAGATTCGCTTGTGGTGTTCTGGTCAGGGAAGAATGAACTTTTATTCAAGAAAATAGACTGGTCAGACGACGAAATTGTGATTCCACGGGGCGAGTTACTTATGAACGGCACCAAAGCTCATATCAAGGTTGCCAAACCAAAGGTGTACAAAACGGACGCCACTAGTTTGATGAAGAAATTAAGTGGTATATCAGACCACGCCGCAATTGTTGGTCTCTGTCAATCAGTTGGCGATTCTACTGTTATCAAAGAAGTATCAAAAGAAATTGGCTTAGAGTTATTTCCAGTAATAAGTGACGCCGTAAGCAAAGACACAACAAATACAAATCTTGCTCTTTGGTTCAAGTGGATATACTTAATTCACGGTAAACATATTGCCAAACAAGATATAGCCCCCGTAAAGGAAGCCAAAACCCAGCTTGAGCTGGGAGTCAAGCTTATGTCACATTTAATTGCCATTCAAGGAAAACTACAACTTTTGAAATTACAAAATGAAATGAGAGAGAAAAATGTTGTTAGAGATGTTACAACCACCATTGATGATGATAGTATGGTTTATGCAAACGGAGAAGCAGATATTATTTAGAATATTTTTCGAAAAAATCAATACTAATTTTAGCAACAATTTCTGGCTGTTCTCTTTGTAAGAAATGACCAGCATTTGGAAGAATCTTGACTTCGGCTTTGGGGAAGTCTTTCAACTTTTCCTTTTCCAATTCAGCAATTCTTGGTGACATGCACCCGTCTTCTTTTCCAACCAAGATCAAAGTTGGCACCCTGTTAAAATCAACGGGCCATCTAGACTTGACTAAAGAAAATGGTCTAAAAAGATGTCTATAATAGGAAGTCACAGCATCAACAACATTGTCTTTAGTAAACGCGTTTCTAATTTCATCAATCTCTTCTTTTGATGTGTTGTAAGAAGGTGACCAGTACTTCCAAAGATACTTGAGGTAGTCGTTGGATTCCGTCAACTTTGGGCGATAGACACTGGCAATCTGCATTGTCAAAAAGTATGACGACAAGTAAAATTGCTCAGGGGCATACCACAATAAATCCCACAAATGGAGGTTGGCAAGATACGGAATAGCTAACGTAACAATCGAAGTGACCAAGTGTGGGTACAAGTTTGCAGTTTTGAAACTCACCATTGCACCCCAATCGTGGCCAAGCAAGTGGACTGGTTTTTTGTTACCAGGGTTAATCTCTTCAATCCACGCTTTAACGTCTTCAGCAAGGTATGGCAACGCATATTCGCTTTCAGGGCCAATACTTGATTTTTCGTATCCCCGCAATTTGGGTGCTAACAACAAAACTTTTTCACCTGCGAACGAATCTTCCAAGTATGGCCACGCTTTGTTGAAGGTTGTGTTGACATCTGGGAATCCGTGAATAAGAATGATAGCTCTATCCCATTGCAAACCAGAAACCTCTGTTTCAGGAAGGTTACTGAGGGTGGAAAAAGTCCGTCTACCGTTGTGAAGCTTGATATCAAATTTTGTCATGTGCGTGTATGTAGAAAAAAAAAGAAGATTTCAAAAAAAAWKKGGGRAAAAAAAGAGACCGCTTTATAGTATTTTTCAGGGGAAGGGGGGGGGGGAGGTTGCATGTGGAATTTACGATGTGTATATTTTCATGTGCTACGGCATTCTAAAATATC
>NC_032091.1:1767834-1799298 GCF_000182965.3 Candida albicans SC5314
ATAAATAGGTAACTCTTGCGGAGAATCGTCGGCAGTGCTTTGGTGAACCACCGGAGTGCTATATAACTCGTGAGATAGATGATCCCTTTCGACCTGAAGTTTGGTGATAATAGCATCTTTTTCATTTAATTGTTGTTGGTATATTGACTCTAGCTCGTCCAACGAATTTTGCAACTCCTCAAGGTCTTCTAAGCGAGGTCTTGATTCTAGTTCGCGTTTCAACTGTTCAATCTCTTTACGGCTATCGTCGATTTGAACATCATTTACTTTTTCACTCAACAAATTATCTATACTTTGTTCGAGTTCCTTGATCTTGGAGTTTGCTGCCGTGAGTGAAGCATTTGCGTTGTCAAGTTTTTCTTGTTGTGCTTTGTTTTCGTTTTCCAACTCTTCTATCCTGTCCTCGTAGACTTGAATCCCTTCCTGTTGTACGGCTACTAATTCATCCATGGCAGCACGCCATTCCTCTCGCTGATTATTGAAATTTTCCAACCGTTTCTCCTTTTCTCTTAGTGCTCTTTGTAACTCAGCTATTTCCGACTCATACTTTAGAGTAAGATCAGGGTTTGCAAAGTTTTCATTAATCATGCTATTCCTAACATTTTGGTATGTCCTGTTGTTCACTGGAGTCAATGGTGTTTTCGAAGATGGATTCACATTTGCCAAACCGGGGTTCACAGATTTCAATCTTTCGTAGGGAAGAAAAAGCCCGCTCTTTGGTATTTCTACTTGAAAGTATTGGATTCCATCTACTGACCCTGAATTTTTCCCTCGCGTGGTTGCCAATGTCCCCAAAAGCTCAACTCCGGCAAATGTGCCTATTTTCCCTTGGATTTGTCCAACATATCTGATTATACCAGCTCCTGATGCTCCAGGAATAGCAACTTTTGTACCAATTACGTCACTCATCGATAGGTCTAGTCAGAGATCTAAAAAGAAAACAAAGATTTCACTTCAAAAAAAATAAAATAGATACGTTTCACGAAAGAGAAAAAAAATAATAAACAAGTCGTGTACCACTATACAATACTAAAACATAATTGACTTTTGTCTTAATTTCTGCCTCAACTTTAACTTTGAACAATTTGACAACACGTCAACCTTCTTGTCACCTTCAATGTCTAACTCTCCCATTTGTGTTGCCAAATCGTCAATACCTACTGAGTGATCCAAAATCTGTTCATTGATTTGAAATACAATTCTTTCAATGTTGTCGATTGTTTGATCATCCATTGAATTCTTTGCTTTTATTGGCATCAACAACGCCAACACTTTCTTTTCTAAGCTTCTCACGTTGTTTAGTTTTTCACGCAATTTTGTTTGCATCAAATCGTTTTTGAAATCCAATGGCCGGGATTTGAGGACATCTTTGTTGGCAGAGTTTTGGTCTGCTGCCAATGCCAATTGACTGTAAAGACGGTCGAGTTTCACTTTTTCGCCAAAACATTTTTGAATTTTTGTAGATAAGTTGGTTAGCTCTAATAATTCTCGTTTTAAAGTCTCGGTGGTATCACGGAGTGGAACCCTTGCCTCGGCGAATTTAAGACTATCTATGCCCTTGTCGATTTTTTCGTGTTGGCCGATAAAGTCTCCCAATTGGTTTCTGTTTGCATCCATAACTTGTAAGTTACCTTCTGTGCTTTCAATTATGTTAATGATCTTGTTTTTGATTTCGTTAGAACTTGGCTTGGAAATCCTGGTGAAGCCACTAAAGAAAGAAAACTGTACTGGCTTTGGATCGGTAGGGGGTGGGATTTCTGTCTCCACTTTCTCCTCTTGAGTTTCTGTAACATTTTCTCCTTCTACCTCTTCCAAATCCTTGGATGTGTTTGCATCATCTGTAGCCAATTCCTCTTCATCGCTGTAATCACTTTCTTCGGGTAATGATATTTCACTTTCTTCTTCCAGTTCCTTTGATTCATCAGCTAACGGGGTAGAAACTGGAGACGAGGTCTTGTCGCCGAAAATTGAAGGACCACCCGATCCAAGTTTGGCAAATCCTGAGCTTGTTGATCCTGACTTTGCGAATCCAGAAAAAGGACTTCCACTTGACTGGGCAAATGCAGAGCTTGCTTGAGGTTTTTGTGCAAAGCCAGAGCTGCCAAATGCAGAATTTGTTTGGGCTTTTTGCCCAAATCCTGTTGTTCCAAACGCGGAGGTAGCTTGAGGCTTCTGACCAAATCCTGTAGTTCCGAACGCAGAGGTAGCTTGGGGATTTTGTATGACAGCAGAGTTACCAGAACCAGATTTTGATTCAACTTTTTGTCCAAGTCCTGTAGTTCCAAACGCGGAGGTAGCTTCGGGTTTCTGTCCAAGTCCTGTAGTTCCAAACCCAGAGCTGGCTTCCGACCCACCAAACCCAGTTTGACCAAATGCAGATTTGCTAGCTGGCGCACTAAAAACACTTGATGGGGTGTTACCAAATGGGTTACTCTTTGTTTGAGCAGGTTCATTTGATACCTCTTTGGTTTGAGTAGATGATGCCTTGATTGCGTTCTCTAAAGACAATTCTTTTTTTAGGATTGCTGACTTATGGAAAACCCACCATGAAATCAAGTTACCTGTATGAAGCAAGGTGTATATTCTAGGCAAAACTCCAGTAACCTCGTCAGCGCCTGGACACGGTTCAAGAACTTTCGAAGTTAGTTCGTTTAAGGATACACCAAACCCAACTGGCGAGCAATCGTCACCTGATTCGTCGTCAATAGGAAATTGTGCACGGTTGATATCTTCCGATTGTGCAATTATCTTTGGTGTTTGTCCTTTAGTGGTGTCCAATATTCCTAAATCTATGGCCAACGACGAGGTAAGGAGCACAAACTTGTTTGATTTATACCAGTCCGACAATTGTGCATGATAATAAGTCACGGCTCTAGCAACAGACCCAAATGCTGGGGCGATATCAGCTTCTAATGCAGTATAGTCATTATCTGTTTCCTCCAAAATATATGATTTGACATCGTGGTAATCCAACTCGGCATCTACCGTATCGTAAGCAACAAACAAGTACTTTTCATTTATGGCAAACATCTCAACAATACAAAGTTCGTCAACGTCTTTGACTTTGATTTTTTTGTTATTGATATGGTATGGCTTATCTTTTGAGGCATAAATGTACAGCGACGATGTCCAACAGAACGCCGAGACATTGGAAGCAACCTTATCTGCATTGAGGTACAACTCGTTGTTTGTGTTTAGTGCCAATATCCCAGATGGCGATGGAAGTATATCGACGAACCCTTCTCTGATGGTACGAAAACTGTAGTCCTTATTCTTGAGTTGTTCTACCGTCAACGATTTTATTTTAGAGTCGTCAAGAACAAACAATTCGTTTCCAACAAAATGCAATTGGGTAATACTAAATTCCCCTTCAATAGTGGTTATGTCGTCTAGGTCCTTTAATGATACAACTTTTATACATTTGCTATTTGATGCCACCATCAAATCATCGTGTATGGCCAACAATTTCAAGTGCTTTGTTGCTAAATTTTGCAAATCCAATGGCTCAAAAAGTGGAATGCCATTATCCTTGATGTCGAGTTTGAACCCCAAGTCTTCTGATATTTCTTCTTCAATTGACATTGCTTGTTGATTGGGTAAAGAATCAAAACAAAATCTAGAGCAAAAAAATATTTCTGGTAAATGAGAAGAAATATTGTGTGGTGCACGACCATGTTGGGAGGCTACAAGAAGTCAGTCAACTAGTGTTAACAGTGCTATACTTATTGATATGTCAGTAGGTTTGCATAACTAAACAGTCAATTAACTTTCACTCTTGTTTTTTAAAAACTTTTTGGTGTTGTATTTTCGGAAAATATTTGCAAAATTTGTAGCCAAAAAAAAAGAAAGCCCCACTAATTTTGAACCAGTCCTACATAGCAGACGCAAACTCTTGCATTTCGTGGCTAGTTTACAACAATAGACTTCGGATAAACTGCGTGACCACCGGATTTTTTTTCTACAAACTGCTCTGCTTTTGGGTGAGTGAGGGAGGAAGCTGGATTTCTATTGTCGCATGTTCTGCCAATACTTGGCTAGTAGTTTATTGTATGCTTATTTTCTCCCCCACCACATACCCCCCACTAGGTAAACTATAATTTTTCCGAAGATTTACGCTCACAAAAGCAAGTAAAAAAAATTTTTCCCCAATACAAAAAAAAGTGGAGAGACCCGGGAAAAGAGTAATTTATAATTATCCCATCATCAGAGTTGTTGAATCGACGTGCTTGGTTTACAAGAAGTTTATAATTTGTGATATATATCACCAAGAATAGGTTAAAGTTCAGGCATCTTTTTTTTCTTGGTGAGATAAAGAAACCTCAGGAAAAAAAAAAAAATTTTGTGGTCACACTGTTGAAGAAGACGACGACCATGTTTGGTTCACCATTTACGAATAACCCGACTCAGAAGAGTTCGACGCCTACAGTATTCAAAGATAATGCGAGGAACGCTATATATAAACAGTTACCGGTTGTAACGTCAAACACTGCATCATCCATACGCTCAGCACCACTGCAGTTTCTTAATAATCGACACCATGTTCTGCTGCATAGGTCTATGTCATCATCATCATCGATATTTTCATCTATTACTGGGGGCAAACGCTCGGTGAGATCAGCACCGTCTATTTATTCAAGCTCCACAGCCACAATACCAGAGGATCTGGAACCTGTTTCTACCACAGTCGAGCAGTTGGTCAATGATATTGTATTGCATGAAAACCATTATAGGGCGGTTGCGTTAGAGAATAACCACCGAAATGCGAATGTTGACGTTGAAGAGATGTACAAGATATCGCTTGGGTCGGACTTGCAGTATCAGAATGTACCTGAATCGTTGATTGATTGGAACTTGAATGTCACTAGGTGCAAGTTGATATTGACGCAGTTGCCTCAGATCACGTCTACAGATATACCATATAACCAGAATGCATTGCCGCAGTTGGTGGGCGACTTGGCAGGTGTGTGTCACATTATACTTATACAACCGCATATTTCCGACAAGGAACTTATCTACACATTACTTTCATCCAATTTATATAAAGAGCATGACTTGGACGTGAATTTTAAAAAATCAGTTGCTGAGATTTCTGTGAAACAAAGCCGCTTATTACAAATCAATAATGGTGCAGGCTCATCGTCAATAAACCCCGAACATTTATTTTTGAAATTCAAATTTAAAGAGATTGCTATTCGAAACTATTTAATCAACCTTGCTGCTGCTGCGACGACCGCACATGAGTACAAATTGAAGATGGAGCACTTGAAGGGAGTTTTGAAAATGGAGCAGCCTGACAAGAAAGTCAAGTTGTCGAAAGAAGACAAAAAAGTATTGTGGGAACAAGTACGACTGGATGTATTCCAACGAGCTGGTTTGTAGTTTAATATTTTTTCCTAGCATTTTTAACCTTTTTATAAAAACCTTTACGGCCACTGGTTTTTGTTTGCTGTATTTCATGATACTTTCTCTTGAAGTATTTCTTGGTGGTATCGTCATGTAGCAACTCTTCGACCATAGTTTTACCACGCTCTTTTCTCTTTAATCTCGAGGAGTAGAATTCGGTATTACCTTCGATGATTGTTCCCATCTGGAAGAATTTCGGGATTTCCCATTTATCCTTTTTATAGTGTCTTTTTGGGTCTAAAGCACTTCTTTGCTTTATGATTTGTAAATCTCTCTTAATTTCAGGAGTCATTTCTGGCTGTTTCATATTGAACCATCTTTCATCAGACGTTTCTGTAGTCTTCTTTTTCGGTGGTATTACTGGGTCATGGATCCTGATAGGTTTTTTTTGTAGGGCTGTTTCTAAGTTGGCATTTATTCTAGGCAAGCTTTGTATGGACTTTTCAATTGACTTGAAGTCTTTAACGGTTGGGAGAGATCGTGATTCCTTTTTCAAATCTGCAAACAAATCATCGAGCGAGGCAGTGTCGTCAGGTACATGCGCTCTTTCTGAGAACGATTCAGTTTCAGAGGTTTCTATAATTGTTGGTATTTCTGTCATTTTGGTGATGAGGAAAAGAATATTTTTTTTTTGTATTTTTTTTTTCTACACGTTTATAAACGAGAAAAGTTTTTATTTAAATGCCATCGGAGAATCCACTGACAATTGATTTGTTGAATCCACCTTCTTTTACAGCCAACTCGTAGTATCCATAGATAGTGGTGACGGCCAAAAGAATAGACGTACCAGAACCAAGAGTACCCATTAAATCACAAACAACAGATAACGCACCAATAGTAGCACCACCAAAAGCAGCAGCAATTGGGATAATTTTCTTTAATTCCTTGTAAGCAGAAGTGTCTCTGTGACCGGCAATGACCAAACCTTGTTCTTTGAATTGCTTGGCGACGTCTCTTGGGGAAGTACCACTGATTTCAATCCAGGTAGTAGAGAAAACAGCACAAGACCCTAAAACAAAAGCAATATAGATGGTGGTCTTGATTGGGTCTAACAAGGCATCAGTAAAGTTGAATGGAGGTTGGATGTAGTATGCCAAGCCGCCATTGGCGTATAATTGGGAGGACCCAGCTCTGGCGTCCCATGTACCTAACAATTTGACAAACAAGTTATTTGGCCATCTCATAAACAATAATTGGGAGATGATAAAGATGTTAGAAGCCAATGCACTTTCCAACATGATGGGGATGTTGGAAGTGTAGAACAATCTGATTGGGTACAGTCCGTATGGACCTCTTTGTCTGGTAGATTTCATTGGCAACTCGATTCTGAAACCTTGCAAGTACACAACAGCGAAAAACACCAACAAGGTAGCCAATAATTGGAACATGTTTGGCAAGTTTGGTCTGTAGAAGGATTCGATCAATGCTCTCTTTTTGTCTTTTCTTGATCCTAACAAGTGGAACATGGCGACCACAGCACCGTCGAATTCGGTTCCCTTGGCGGAGGTTGAAGTGGTTGGAGCAAATGCTTTCCAAAATACTTGTTCACAAGTGTTGGTAGCAGTGAACAACGAGACACCACTTCCTAAACCATAACCTTTTTGCAACAATTCGTCCAACAAGATAACAATTGTACTAGCGAAAACCAATTGCAAGATCAATAACGAACACACACCAACACCCAACGAGCTTGGTGGACCGTACATTCCTGTCAACACATAGACGGTGGCTTGACCCACAGCTAACAAAATAGCCAATAATTTTTGAGCAGTTTGGAAGGTTTCTCTATCGTTTTTGTTTTGCATATCAACATGGATGATTTTAGTACCTTGCAACAATTGGAACAACATCCCCGAGGAGACGATAGGGGAGATACCCAATTCCATTAAAGTACCTCTATTGGAAGCCAACATCATTCTCAACCAGAACAATGGATCACTGGAATCACTAGATGCAATACCGTATAATGGGATTTCGGACATTACCAAGAATATCAACAAAGTTATGATGGTCCACATCACACGCTGTTGGAATTGAACTTTACGTTCAGGTGCAATGACTTCTGGTAAGAAGGGACTGAAAGGTTTCACCAAATCTAAAACACGAAATCCGCTCATAATAGTGTTGTTGGAAGAAGAAAAGATAGTAGCGTTGAAAGAAAAAAAAAAAATTTGTTGTTGTTTAAGTGTTGAAAATTTCACAACCGAACACGTCAATAAAAAAAAGGTTGAGTTCCCGATTGGGAAGGATGTGGTGAGGTGGCCAGAATGGATGAGCAAGTAAAAATTTTGCGGTGAAAAAAAAAACAAATTCTCCAACAACAGTCTTTACCAATCATGGCATCGGACTGGGCTGCTAAATTGAGTGGTGCATCAGCATCGCCGGAGAGGAAACCAAGAAAGAAAGACACTGAGTTTAATTCTCGTGAAGTGATGGACTATTTGCACAACAACTACAATACCTACCTCACCCACGCAAGAGAGGACAAGGAAGGCGAAAAGTATAAGGTCTACAAGTCGCTAGAATCCCCTAACCAATGGACAAGCAAGCCCAAGAATGGCCCCAAGGAGGTCATTAGAAACCGTAATGGAAGCAACGGCACTTTGGATTTGCTCTTTGAGATCAACCGGTCAGTATACCAGCAACGCGAGAGAAATAAGTAGTGTAATATACGTCCCGGAGAAACTTTTTCCTTTTATCCGCCATTCGGGCGAACCAGGGTTGGGCGCACCAAGAAGTATAAAAATTCTGGGGTACGTTGAAATCTTGATATTTTTTTCCTCTCTTTTTCTTTCTCTAAACAAAGCATAATGAGTGGCCCAGTTAATTCCGTTTCCAAGCAAATGAATGTCGATACCGACATCATCACGTTGACCCGTTTTATTTTACAAGAACAGCAAACTGTTGCTCCCACCGCCACCGGTGAGTTGTCGTTGTTGTTGAATGCGCTTCAATTTGCATTCAAGTTTATTGCCCACAATATCAGAAGAGCTGAGTTGGTCAACCTTATTGGTGTTTCTGGCTCTGCCAACTCTACCGGTGATGTTCAGAAGAAATTGGATGTGATTGGTGATGAGATCTTTATCAATGCCATGAGATCTTCCAACAACGTCAAGGTTTTGGTTTCTGAAGAGCAAGAAGACCTTATTGTGTTCCCAGGTGGTGGCACATATGCTGTTTGTACTGATCCAATTGATGGGTCGTCCAATATCGATGCTGGTGTTTCTGTTGGTACGATTTTTGGTGTGTACAAGTTGCAAGAGGGGTCTACTGGTGGCATCAGCGATGTCTTGCGTCCTGGTAAGGAGATGGTCGCTGCGGGGTACACCATGTACGGTGCATCTGCCCATTTGGCATTGACTACAGGTCACGGTGTCAATCTTTTTACTTTGGATACTCAGTTGGGTGAATTTATCTTGACCCATCCAAACTTGAAGTTGCCAGATACTAAGAACATCTACTCGTTGAATGAAGGGTACTCGAACAAATTCCCAGAATACGTTCAAGATTATTTGAAGGACATTAAAAAGGAAGGGTACAGTTTGAGATACATTGGGCTGATGGTTGCTGATGTCCATCGTACTCTTTTGTATGGTGGTATTTTTGCTTACCCTACATTGAAGTTGAGAGTGTTGTATGAATGTTTCCCCATGGCCTTGTTGATGGAACAAGCAGGCGGTTCTGCTGTCACCATCAAGGGTGAGAGGATCTTGGATATCTTGCCAAAAGGTATACACGACAAGAGTTCTATTGTGTTGGGATCCAAGGGTGAAGTTGAAAAGTATTTAAAGCATGTACCAAAATAGATTATGTAGAAAATTTATGAACAAAAAAAAATAAAATATTGTCGACTTTTTTTTTTTTTTTGTAGCACACCATCATGCATAAACACCTCCACCATGTTTCCCATACCATAAAGTCCTATTTATCCACTCTTATAGCCTTGGAGAACCTTAAGGTAGTGGCGTTTTTGATTTCCCTTTTGTCTTGTCTTGTGGCAGGGTCGATATTATTGTTTACATTATATACGTCGTCGTTCCATGAAGTGTTGGGGCTATCGTACTTGCAAATCAACATGATCTCGTCGTTGTCGGCGTTGGGAATGTACTTTTGCTTGCCGGTACTTGGGTACTTGGCGGATTCGTATGGGCCAGCGTTGTTGTCGTTATTTCTGATCTGGTTCTTCTGTCCCAGTTACTTTGTCAATAGCTATTTGGTTAGCACCCAGAGTGGTTCGGTGATTGGGTTTTGCGTATGTTTTTGTTTTATTGGGCTAGCGACGTCGTCATTATACTTTTCGAGTTTGATTACGTGTGCACGTATATGCCCAGACCACAAGGGGTTGGCCATTTCCTTGCCCATAACTTGTTATGGCCTTTCGGCGTTGCTCGGGGCACAAATTTTGAAGTTGCCATATTTCCACCGCCACGACGTGTTGGATTTGGAAGTTGTGTTTCTGTTTTTTGCATGGCTTTATTTGGTCGTTGGCATTGCTAGTTTTGTGTCTAGTTCTATTGTTATTGTTGAGCTGGAGTTGTTGTTTGGGGTTACGCCAGATGAGGAAACGGCTTTGCTTGAACTTACGCCAACGAGATCGCTCGAGCCGCCTAACCACCGCCAGAGGTTTGTGCTGTTTGTCAAAGACCCATCAGCATGGATTTTGCTTGTGTCATTGATCCTCAATATTGGCCCCATGGAGAGTTACCAGAACAATTTAAGCTCGATTTTGAAACACACTAATGGCGCAGATTTGCCGAACCAGGTGAGTATTATGGCGGCGTCGTCGACTGGCGCGCGGTTGTTGTTAGGTGTGTTGTCAGATTACCTGTCGAAATATGTTTGTCGAGTTTGGTTGTTAGTGGTGGTGATTGTGGTGGGCGTGGCAGGACAAATGTCCGAAACTTCTGCCATCCTCAATGGCGTGTCCTACGGGGGCATGTTCACTATTTACCCAACAATCGTGGCGTCGATCTGGGGCATTGACATTATGGGGTCTACGTGGGGGTCATTTATGGTTGCGCCAGCACTTGGGTCGGTCATTTTTTCGATGTTTTATGGACGCAATGCCGATTCGTGTTCTGACTGTTTACTGCATTATTTCTACACAACTGCCGGGGCGATGATTGTTAGTTGTATATTTGTACTTTTGGCATGGAAGATTTGGTACGCCCGTGGGTTTACGAGATTTTGAGGAAATCCCAATAATCCCAGTCCCAGTTTGACGGTACGTTTTTGATTGCGTCGATCCAGCCGCTATAAACCTTTTCACTATACTCTATATTTTCCATAGCATTCCATAGATTTTCATGCTGCATTTCGTCGATAAGTTCGTTGTCTGTTGGGTCAAACAATGTAGTTGGGGTAAACCCTTTAAAGTTGATGTACTGTTCGAGCAATTTGTTTATCTCTTTGACGGGTATGTCGACTGCCGCGGATTTGACGAGCTCGGGGTCGTTGGAAATAAGTACATCGGACGACCGTTCCATGATTTTGGCAAGTGTCAAGTACACTTTTCGCATCTGCCACGCGTATTTGTGCAGCGACGAGTAGTTGCCCAACTCTTTTACGTGGGAAAAGAAGATTATCTTGAGGAAGTACCTGCAGCACTGTAGGTCCTGGACAGAGCTGTCCTGGGCTCGTAGGTGTCGATGTATGATGCAGTCAACTCTCATTCTCAAAAAGTTGGTAATCATTAGGACAAGGTGGATGTAGTTGAGATTAAAGTATGCGAGGAAGAGGGATGTGGATCGTGTTCTGGCGAGGTCGACAAATAGGATCTGTGCTGACTTGAGGAGGTACTTGTTGCCCAATGGGGTAGGTCCCTTGAATAAGTAGAGCGAATAGTACATGTACACCAAAAGAAAGTTTACTGAGAAAATGACCAAATCGTTGTAGAACACAGTACTAGCTTCGGAATCAATGGTGGCAAGAAAGGCTTGGAGTTTGGTTTCTACTTCGACAAGTAGTTCTAGCACGGTTTCCAAGGGTGTGTCTTCGGAAGTTTTTGAATTGATCTCGACAAGTTTGCGCAACAGCACGAACAAGTCGGTGCTGCGCCAGATGTGTTTCACTATACTTTGCTCCATTGGCGGTGCTTGGTCGATAAGTTGAGGGAGTTTTGTATCACTTGCGTCGGGGTTTGACGATAAGATGGTTTGGAAAATGGCGCTATCGATCACCTCCATGCGTAGTAGGAGGTGCCATATTTTTCTTCGCAAATGCTGTTGCTTGGGGTTGTGTTCGCCAATGTACTCTGGGTCTCGATGTAAGGCGAGCGAGTAGCAGTTTTGGATAAGGACACCCACACTTACTTGGACATAGTTGCTCTGGGTGTACAGTTCTGGTGCCACGATTTTATAGAACCTAAGCATGATTTCTGCCTGGAGGGCAGTGAGCGAGTGGGTTTTGGTAATGTCAAACTCTTTCATGATGGTTTCTGCAGCACGGAGTGTGTCGTAGGAAACGGGACATGCACCGGGTGTGTACATGTATGAGATTCGTAACACCAACAAGAACAATGCCAAAAACGGTAGGTCGTCGGCTGACCCGATACTAGGGAACGAGTTTATGTAATGTCCGTCGATCTGTGGGCCCAACACTCTATTGATGGAGGTGTTAAAGTCAGTTTCGTCTATGATGGGGATCACGGGGTAGATGTGCTGGAAGAAGGTGTCCACCAACTGTTTGTTGGCCCATGCTGGGGGGATGAGACTAAAGAACGATGTTAATGGGTCAGCAAAGTTTCCTGCAAATCTAAAGTTCGGGTTGAGGCTAAGGACATGTTTTAGTTGGTCGATGGTGTGGCCTTCTTGTGGGCTCGGTATGTATGCTTCTCCAAGTAATGCCTTGGCCCTGGCAGTTAGGTGGTGTCTTTTGGTAAGCAGTAAATCTGCAAGTAGTTGGGAGTACTCAAAGTAACGTGGATCTTTTTCAAGCAAATGGTGGCAGTGGTGCCTCACCAACACACACCCTGGATCTTGTTTGGATAATAGTAGGTACGGGAAAAGGCTTTGCAATTCGACTAGTGGTGTTTGGTCAGTGAATGACTTGTTAAAGTTGATGGTTTCTACCTGGAGGAGCCCTTTCTTGCCTTCTAGAGCCGAGATCTTTTTCTCGATTGCTGATATCTGGTGGTAGGTCTTTTTGTCGAGTTTTCTATTTGTGATTTGGGCATCTCGTTGTCTGGAGACGGTGTAGACACAGTCTCTTTTGGATTTGTGGCATGAGGCACATGGAGTTTGTCGGTTACATTTGATTTTACGTGACCGACACGCGTCACAGCTGTAGATTGTACGATCACGTTTGGTCATTGGCGAAGAAGCTATTGGTTGTTTATTTTTGCTATATAAGAGTTGAGCAATTTTTCAAGTTCCCTCGCTTCTGCGAGTTTTTCGGGTAGTGGGGAGGCAAAGTTGCGGGACTGTAAGTCGGCAAGAGCAGTTTGTTTGTTGGCACGCAAATGGTTGAGGTCGGCGATTATTTCCAGGAAATCAATAGGAGTTGTGGATTGGGGGGTGTAGCGGTTGATCATGGATTGTAGCACCACTGTTGTTGCTGCTGTGCCGATGGTATCGTTTTTGTCGGGGGTGTAGGGAATAACTCCAAGTATTTCGTAGAGGGCAATGATTTGTGTACCGACTGGAGCGGATTCGTCTAGCTGGGCAATTGCCTTGTCACATTCCTTAATAAACGTCTCAACACGAGCAATATCCTTTTGTAGGACATGTGTGTATGTGTTTGGGGATTCCTCCACCTCTCTCAATCGTTCACGTAAAGACATGGTTAAAAAAAACAACAACAACAACAACAAAAAAAATTTTTCTCTTGCCTTCTTTATCAACCATGTCAAGTTTATCTACCACGGCTATTCAGAGCCTTGATGAGGCTTCTAGAAAAGAGATTATGCAGTTTGTTGAGTCTGAACAGTCAAAGTCCAAGGTCCAGCTGTCGATCCATAACTTTACAGATATGTGTTTTAAAAAGTGCAACAAAGATAAGCCGATCACGAGTGCTACATTAGACGGACAAGAGGAGGCGTGTCTTAAGAATTGTTTGAACAGGTTTTTAGATACAAATATCAAGGTTGTTGAAGCATTACAAGGGCGTTAAGTGTTTATATATGTACATAGTTTATCGATATCGTCGTTGTTTGCAAGTTTCTGTAGACTGGAGATGTTAAGCTGCAACTGAGCAGAGAACTTTCCAGGGTGGTGTTTCAGTAGGATTGACCAGGCACCGATAAAGTCGTACGCATAGGTGGCGATGAACGGGTGGTTGAGGTTGATAATGTCATGTTGGATGGTTAGGGCGGTGACAATTTCGTTGCGGGTTGCATCGAGACTGACTAGGATCTGGTTGAGGGCGTAGAAGATCTTTGAGGTGCTGATAAACACGTCAGTAGATAGGTGGCGGGTGTACTTTGATAGTTGTTGTAGGAGAAATGGCCTGGCGGGGGTGTTTATTGTAGATAAGATGGTGGCAACTGTCTCGATAAAGTCGGTGGTGGTGGTGTTGAGCTTGTACACCCACTCGTAGGCCTGGGCAAGTAATCGGAGGGACTCGTCGAGTGGAGTTATTGGCGGAACATGCACAAGACACTTTGATGCGGCAGATCTTAGTTGGGGAATTAACGGTTGGTTTAGTTCTGGGAGGTGGGATAACAAGTTAAACGCCTGGATTTTGGCAGATACCGAGTAGGTGGTAAGCACGTCTTCTACCAACAACATTGAGAGTATACATATTTCCTGGCTGTACGCATAGTCTATCAAAAACCATGCTTGGGAAAGCACTCCAAGATCCTCCACCAAGTTCTTCTGCTTGACTTTTTTCAGCGATGCCTTGAAGTCGCGTATCAATTGGGGAATATACGGGTGGTAGTCAAAGCTGGACATGATTTGTTGCACATTTTCGGGGGTGCTCCCTGGAAGGTTGGGGTTGGCATGTAAGGAGAGGTAATGTACCAATTCGTAGCTGGGTGTGGTGTCCAAGAAAGTCATGGTGAAGAAAAAATTTTTTTGGTGATTATTTTTTCGGTGGTCTTCTTTATCAACGATGAAACGATCACTTTTACGTATATCACAAGAAGTTAGACAAGCACTATTTGAGAAACGGCCAGTAGTTTCCTTAGAGTCTACAATCATTTCCCATGGGTTGCCGTATCCGCAGAACATTGAAATGGCCAAAAGTGTTGAGCAAGTGTTACGAGACAATGGTGTTGTTCCTGCCACCTGTGCCTTTATTGACGGTGTTCCACACGTTGGACTAGACAATTTTGAACAATTGCGCAATGCCGTGAAGGTATCGAGACGTGATATTGGGTATGTTATGGCCAACAAGTTGAATGGTGGCACCACAATTGCACTGACGATGATCTTGTCGCATCTTGCAGGGATTAAGGTCTTTGCGACGGGCGGACTTGGCGGTGTGCACCGTGATGGGCAGTATACGATGGACGTTTCCGCAGATTTGACCGAGTTGGGGAGAACACCCGTTAGTGTTGTGTGTGCTGGCCCGAAATCGATTTTGGATATTGGGTTGACTATGGAGTATTTGGAGACCCAAGGTGTTTTTGTTGGGACGTATAACCCCGAAAAGGTGGACAATTTGCAGGTGCCGGGGTTTTATTGTCGTGAATCGGGCGTGCCTTCGCCATATGGGTTTGAATCGTTTGCAGAAGCAGCAAGGGTTAGTTATTACCAGGGGATGGTCGGCAGTGGAAGTGTGTTTTGTATTCCGCCACCACAAGAGACTGCCATGGATAGTGAGTATATCAGGAGCGTGATTGAGAAGGCCAACGAGAAGGCGAAGGAGGTGGG
This sequence comes from Candida albicans SC5314, assembly GCF_000182965.3. Lineage (NCBI taxonomy): Eukaryota > Fungi > Ascomycota > Pichiomycetes > Serinales > Debaryomycetaceae > Candida > Candida albicans. The sequence goes on from NC_032091.1 coordinate 1,783,053, forward strand.
TGTCACAGGCAAGAAGTTGACCCCGTTCTTGTTAAAGGAGATTGCCGTTGCCACGCAGGGCCAGTCTGTGGAAAGTAATATAGCGTTGGTGAAGAACAATGCCAGGGCCGCGGCAGAAATTGCCAAAGAATTGAGTCAATTGGTATGTAAAGAAAAATAAGATGTTGTTGAATTTGTTTACTAATATAGTTTAGGAGAGGGATGCATCTGTTTTGGTAGTTGGGTCGGTTGCACTCGATACGATGGCGAAACTTGGACCAAGCACCAAAATGGGGGACTCGAATATTGGCACCGTCACGAATTCTATTGGCGGTGTTGGGTACAATATTGCGAGGGCGAGTGGGTATGTTTGTGACAGCACCAAGTTTGTTTCGCGGGTTGGTAATGACGCAGCAGGGAAAACTATCCAGGAGAGTGTGCCCGGGTTGGGTGTGGGGAGCGGTGGTACTGCGCAGTATGTGTCTATGCACGACAGTAGTGGTGAGCTAGTGGTTGCGTGTGCTGACATGTCGGTAATTGAAGAAGAGTTTGAGGTAGACCACAAAGCGAGTGTGGCGGTCTACGATTGCAATTTATCGCCCAAAACCGTCTCGAAAGCGCTAGACAATAACGAGTATAACATTATTGAGCCGACCTCCCATGTCAAGGCCAGACGTATTGGAGAGATGGAGTTGGCGGTGTTTCCCAACAACAAAGTCAAGTTGATCACGCCGACAGTTGAGGAGTTGGCGTCGATCTACGACTCTATGAAGGATAAGTTTGATGATGAATGGTTTGGTGTGTTGGATGCAATGAAGGTTGATCAGATAAGGGAGCGGTTGGATAAGAAGTGGTACGATAAGGGTGTGTACCAGCAGTGTTTTCAGTTGTTGCCGTTTTTCCAGAACATACTAGTCAAGCTAGGCAAGGATGGGGTGTTGTTGGTTAGCTTGTGTTCTACAGTGGAGGACTATAAGTCTATACCGACGACGTCTCCATATAGACCAAAGTCGATAATCTACAGTAAGGGGAACCAAGTTGGTGCTGTTGTGGAGTATTTCCCGGTGCCCAAAGATGTGGAGGTGGTTAATGTAACTGGTGCTGGCGATACACTTGTAGGGTACTTGGCTGCCAAAATCTCGGAGCTGAACTGGCTCCACCACGAAATTGGGTCGGCTGAGCAGGTTTGGGGAAAGTGGGAGTCAATATATAAGGCGCAATTGGCTGCGGGTTTAACGTTGGGGTGTGCAGACTCGGTTATTCAGGAGATTGCGAATATATAGAAAAAAAAATTTTGTAGTTTTTTTTTTTTTTACTTTGTTCACTAACCATGTTTAGATACGTTCGTTCTGCGTTTATTGTTTCTGCAGTTGCAGCTACTCCGTTGTTTCATCCAAAGATTCTTCTGGAGGTGAAGCAGGTTGTGGTGGATTCTTCGCTTAACCCGTTCCCAACCGAGATTCCCAAGGGATTGTTCCATAACGACTTTCAACTTTTGGGTCATGGTGTGAGATCGGTCACGTTTATTTCGTTCAAGGTTTATGGAGTTGGAATATACATTGCCAAGAAGGATATTCCCAAAGCAAGTTCAGTGTTGATGGGTATGGCCGACAAGCTCAAAGACCCACAAGAATCTGCGCAAGTCATTGAAAAGCTTTTGGATAGTGATGTTAAATTTTTGGTTCGTTTGGCACCGGTGAGAAACACCGACTTTAACCACTTGAAAGATGGCTTGATTAAATCGATATTGGCCCACCCCAAGAGTAAGGAAATGAAGACAGAGTTGGGGGTGGGGTTGGACGAGTTGAGACAAGCGTTTACAAGACGAGGGACAGTTCCGAAAAACCATTTGTTGTACCTAGAAATGCTCGATGGGGGCAAGATGGAGTTGAGTTATGTGAATCCGGAAAAGAAACCATACAAGATGGGTGTGGTTGACTCGCCATTGGTTAGCAGACAATTGATGTTGCAGTACCTTTCCGGCGCCAAACCTCTTTCGCCTTCGTTGCGTGATAGTTGTATAGAAGGATTTATTAATTTATAATATATAACTGTCTCTACATAATGATAGACTCTTTTTCGACGTTAGAGGAGATCGATTTGTGTGGCAAGACCTTGGCACCGTTGACGTAGATTTCGTTTTTCACTTCGACGTCGTCACCCAAGACGGTAACACCTTCAGTTCTAGCCCACTTTCCAATTCTGGAGTTCCAACCAACAATGGTAGATTTGACCCAGGCGTGGTCTTTGACTTGGGAGTTGGCCAACAACACTGATCTTTGGATTCTAGCACCTTCACCGACAACAACGTTTGGACCGATGGTGACGTTTGGACCGATTAAGGCAGATGGGTGGATCTTGGCAGTTGGGTCGATCAACACGTTACCGCCATGGACGTATTTCTCTTTACACAATTTCTCTGGGTGTTTTTTCGACAATGACGTCAAGTACAAACAGGTTCCAGAAAGGAAATCTTTTGGTTGACCGACGTCCATCCAGTAACCCTCCAAGTCGAAGGAGTACAATTGTTTTTGTTCGACCAAGATTGGGAAAGTTTCTTTTTCGATTGAGGTTGGTCTCATTTCAATCAAGTCGATGACCGATGGGTTCAAGATGTATAAACCGGCGTTAATTCTGTTACCAACAAACTCGACTGGTTTTTCAACAAATCTGTCGATCAAGTTTGGAGTGTCTCTGTCGTGGACAATGACCCCGTATTTTGATGGTTCGTCGACTTTGGTAGCAACAATAGTACCAGCAGCGCCGTGGGCCTTGTGGAAGTCGGCCAATTCCTTGAATGGGTAGTCGCAAATGACGTCGGAGTTCAAGACGAAAAATGGTGAGTCGTCTTTTTTCAACACTTCTTCAGCCAACTTTAATGGACCGGCGGTGCCCAAAGGTTCTTCTTCAACAGAGAAGGTGATGGAGACACCGTACTCTTCTTCGTATTTCTTTAAAGTGGAAACCATGACTTCTGGACGGTAGTTGACGGCCAAAACAATATCGGTGACACCAGCAGCGGCCAAAGCTTCGATTTGGTGCAAGATCATTGGTCTGTTACCGAACTCGACCAATGGTTTTGGTAATGTTAAAGTTAATGGTCTCAATCTGGTACCGTATCCTCCGACTAAAATTAATCCTTTCATGATGTGTGATGTGTGTGATGAAGAAAGAAAAATGTGTTGGAAATTTTTTTCTTTTTTTTTTTTGGGAGTGTGACAGATTATATGTTGGACGAGAAAAAGTACACGAGAAAAAAATTACGTGTTTCTGAGTTTTGAACAACACACGCTGTGTTTTGGCCAGTGCGTGGGACTGGGACAAATATCATGGTGGGCAACCCTTTTTGTGTAACAACCACCAGGCCACGGTGGACGACGTTCTTTTTTTCCGGAAAGGCTTACCATGTGCCTGAAATAAAAAAAAATTTTCAAAACGCGTACAAAAAAAGAATTTGTCTACAAAAAAAAGAACACGTTTCATATCACTTTGCATTACCCTCAGATAGCTACTTTCATGGTTCACACTTATGTGGTGTTGAATCATGTGAGACATATTTAGGGTTCTCTCCAGTAACTACAGAGACCAATTTATAGTAATGGTCATTATTACAAGTTTGCCAGGTTTTGCATCTGAGTATTTCTACTAACAGTGAATAGGTTTAGCAGAGTAATAGAATGATGTTTATTGTTATATGAATGAACATGTAGAGGGCTTAACCCGACAAGACGTATGAGCTGATGATTCTACAAGTATACCTTTGAYRTGCTCTCAATTGGCGACTTCTTAGTTGAAGTGATGAAACCTAATACTTCAAGTTTCACCAGGACTGGGTAGAGCAATAAAGGTATCTGTACGTATCTCTAGAATGTTGTAGAAGATTTAAGCTGATCAAACGATTAAAGACTTTTTGCTTAAGAATTTGGTCAAAATTTCCACCAAAAAATAATCACCTCAGGATAGTTGTTGTAGAGTCGACTGACTCAAGTAAAGAACGGATTGCAATTTAAAGTAGTTGGMCCGTTAAGCTAGCTCAGTAATGTCTGACTTGGTGATTTGGTGTATCTACGGTTAGAACTTGYTGAACAGAATAAACACTTGAAATATATAGCTATATAAAATATTTCTTTTCTTATTCCTGTACTATCTGYATATGTCTTGTAGAACAGAGCCCYTAATTGCCAAACTGGTTTAAAAAGCTGTCTACATCAAACTCTTCGTTTACGTGGTCGCCATTGTCGAGCAATGTCATGTTCAAYCCGTCTAGTATCAGCTCGTCGTTTTCAAGTATGTTGTTCATGTCCAAGTTGTTGTCTGTGGTGGCAGGTAATTTTAGGTCCTCGTAGTCCATGTTGGACAACATGTCTTCGTCGTTGGTATTGTCGTTGATGTCAAAGCCAATAAAGTCGTCAAAGTTGTCAAACTTTTGTGGGGCGGTCTCTGCCTTCTTRGCCTCCTCTGCCTTCTGTTTGTTTTACACTTTTCGTCTTTAATTATAATTTCGAAGAATTTCCTAGGAACTTAAGAACTTGTAGGAGAATGCTAATAAAAAGTTGTATTTCTTAATTGAAAGTTATAATCGTAAGAATATATTGTATAAAAGATGAGTTGATAAAGAAAAGATATAAAAAGTCCTATAAAAAAGTATTGTAAAATAAAAGTATATAAAAATCAAGTAAAATAGAATATTTGCACACGAATTAAAAGTAGTGCAAATTTGACAGAAAAGTAAAATAAAACACTTCTTCGCTTCCTCTGCCTTTTTCTTTGCCCCTTCTTCCTTCTTTCTTGCCGCTTCTTCTTTGACTTTCAATTCGTCAAGTTTCTTTTTCTTTTCAACCATAACGCCGAGACACCACTCTGCATCATTGAGTTTCGACACCGTTTGGTCTAGAATAGCATGGAAGTTTTGGATTTCGCCGTTGAGCAGTTGGGTTATGGATTTTTGGATTAGTTCGTTGTTGGGGCTAGTTATCACATTGCTTTGCTTTCTGTTTTGGTCGATTATCTCAAATATGTATCCTGATGATTTCAATATCTCGTCGAGTGAGTTATGTAATCTTGTTTGGAGGTTTTCTGGCATGGTGGGGGGAAATAAAGGTGTGATAAAATTATTCTTGTTGGTTTATGCGACGTTTGTGKCAGGGARATACCACCTTGATATRTAGGGACATCTACACCCAGAGTGTAGACGGAGACACGACCTCCGAAGGATCGGTCTGTTGAGGAAGTATATATCTACATACGCACACATAGTGATTAATATACTATCAAGTGTTCACTGATACTCAGATTCCATTAATRTAAGTCGTGCGTATTAGGTCAACATTGGTGAAAAATTTGCACTCATCGAGAGCCGGGAATTAGTATAAAMAGAAGAGAAAAGAAAGGTATTTASGATATAGAGACCGAGTTTCAGTMGACACTTTTAGTGGGCGTAAACTTTATTTACTCTGTTTTTTGCTTATTAAAAATTAATGCCTATCGTGTACYAGGACTAATTCTCACGAATATTCCGTGTATACAAACAGTTCCCTTCACTCTTTTCGCAGTTCCTCTCCAGAGGCCATAGAATGCACTCCTTTATTARTACAGTTKATATCTTGTGAGTCAACAGTAAATCTTTTATGTGTAGTTGTAGGTCAAGCAGTGTGAATGTTGTAGTATAGAAAGATCCACTAGAAGTATGGCTGTTTTGGTTGGGCTCACCAAGATGTCTGATTTAGCACTGCAAAGTTTTTGCCAAAATGAGAAAAGTTGTACCGTCTCACCAAAAAATTGGGTGGAATAAAAACTTTCAAAAACAGTTYACTTTSCACCACAGATGTATCCAACACATTGACGTTGTTTGTGAACTAGTAGTCATTTGCGGCTGCTTAGAACCAATGGAAGAATCTCGTGATAGTTCTGTTCAATTTGACGGAGCAGCAGATCATCCAATTGTCTTCTAACAACARGGKCAGAGTCTTCATCAACTAGRGCAAWTATTTCACCATCTTCAACTACRAATAGYTCTCTCCAGGTTTGCSATAACATTATCTTTCGTGCCAGCAATCAAGCAACRCAGCAGGAYGGAAAAACACCGATTCACGAACACCTRGAGTACACGTATCTAGCTATAACACGAGCAGTAAKACGGATTTTAAAAGGAGCYGGAAAATATAAACRTCAAGAGAAATCAAAAAAACGATTAATAATACCACGCTCATGGATTCGKGTTCAGATTGAACATCAGTCTCAGCAAACATGGAAAGTTAACAATTTTTGTTGTCTATGAATTACAGAACCAGGGGAAATGGCAAAACATTACACCAAGAAATGATGAGACAGCTAACCCTAGAATTATGGCACAAGTCTCAAAGGTGAGTAAGCGATGCTGTTGAATCTGGTTATGTCCATAATACTACTTGAAATGATCTAATTAGAAGTTTAATAAATATACGATTATGCAATGCAAGACTGGGGCAATTTCAGGTTCCTCTCTATAAGACCGACTGCTACTGTAGGCCAMACGAAGCAGAAACTCTGAATTGGAGGATAAACCCATGTCTATAAGACAYCAAGCACAGTTGTAGAGGAAAAGTCATTCAAGGAGTAATCAGATCATAAAAATGACAGTAAAGCTTACATAAAAACGCGGTAACGACAGGTGAAGAGAAATTTGTCGATCAAATTTCATCCCGAAGGTTCTTCATCAGAGATAGTGTTGAATTTTCCCAAAATTTTTTGGACATCTTCAGATGTAGCCCCAGCCAAGACTAACCAAGGGGGGGCCACTGGTTTRATTTACGGAAGTCTAACTGCCAACAAGAGTGATTTCTACGTGTTATCAACTCCGAATTCAAAAATCCCTCAAGATCTAGCTAACACTATCAATTGCCTAACGAATTTGAACCACTCTAAAACTACCCCCYGCTGTAATCACCACAACAAGTCAACCATCTAGAGATTTAGCCCACACTAGCAGTTCTGTAACCAATTCAAAATGATCTAACTTACTGCTCTAATTTGCAGCAATATCAACAAATGCTTTAATCTGGTGATCAATTTGAATATCTCTAGAACTCTCAACTCACTGTACCAGAACTATTTAAACCAGATTTAACAACCCYAGTTCAAACAATTTGACACACTCTCAAGTGAGCCACTTGGTATTTGAATAGTTCCCTTGAGATTTACACCAGTGAAAGAGTGTAGAGCTATTTTCAATGAATATACTAACCGGGTRATAAACTTGAATAACTGTACAATCGATTTCGAACACCTATCATTTTCTACCACTCTGAGATTGAACAACTACCTGAACAACTACCTGAACTTGAACTATCTCTGATCTGAACCACTCTCAACCCTGATTTAACAACAACACAACTAGTTTGGAACTCTCTTCTGAAATGAGCCACTCGGAATTTCAACAACTCCCTGAACTTCAATTACAATTACCCGTAAGTTTAAACCACTCTATAATTGAACAACAACCTCACTAATTTGGAACAATCTTCTGAAATGAGCCACTCRGAATTTCAACAACTCCCTGAACCTAAATTACAACTCTCTCAAATAAACCAATTTCTAATTGAACAACAACCCCAATAGTTTAAAACTCTCTTCTCGTTTACAACTACTCTGACTTTGTACAAATCACTGTACCGGAACTACCCTTGATTTAAACMTCTCTCAACACTAACTCTAAAACAACTACACCAATTTGAAACTCTCTTCAAATTTSAACTACTCTCTAATTGAAMAACTATATCAMAATTAAACTTATTCACTGATTTGAACCACTTTCATACCTAATTGAACATACACCCCAYTAGTTTGCAACAATCTTCYTATTTTRAAATACTCTATACCTCAACAACTCYTCGAACCTCAATTACAACTATATCAATTAAATCGCTCTCTAATTGAACAGCACCCTACCCAATTTAAACATCCGTACRGTCAATCAACTATCTAAAGCATCCGCACACCCAACTCATTCTCACACACATCCGGACTAWWGGGGGTGCAAGCACCCCAAAAAARAAAAAAAAAAAAAAGGTGAGCATCCGTACGGTTGTGGTGCGGCAGTTGGAGAAGTGTTGCTCACTCGAGGTGTGTGTGGCYTCTATTGGCTAGAAAATTATTGCTAAATCTAAACTTGTTTGTGTGACTCTCGCTTTGCTCGGGTGCTCGCTTGAAGTTAGACATCCGTGGTCAACAGAAAAAATGCGCAACAACACCCCACAATGCACARAAATACGCACAAAAATACGAACACATCTCTACCTGCTCTACCTGCTCTATCAACACAACCTACAAGGACCCCCCGTGTTGTTCCATCTTTTTCTGCTCGCGGGTTTAAGACCGCATTGCTAACAAATTTTGTTAGCAAGACCACATGCGAAAATTAAGACCATCTTTTTCTGCTCGCGGGTTTAAGACCGCATTGCTAACAAATTTTGTTAGCAAGACCACATGCGARAATTAAGACCRCATTTAAAGACCACATGTTGGGGACCACTTCTATAACTYGCCCAATTTTGCAGATATCGTAAAACTAACGGTATCAGAGGAATCTACGGAATCTGTAGATCTCAGAAAMCTTGTTTGCAGGTCTGTAGCTCTAATATACGTCGAGTTCTGGKKSKTTGAAAAAACGGGTATTTTTTGGGCCAGSAGAAAAAAAGTGGATTTGCSMGTGCACGACCCGAAAAAGAGGAAATTTTTGAAAAATGGCGAAATTTTGGCTAAGTTTGAGAGAGTGTGGAGCAACAACGATAAGGGGTGAGGGGGTCAAATTGTAATGGCAGGTTGSCAGGTCAATGAATATGTGTTGTGCAAAAGRTGGAGGTTTCACCTCTTTTGTTGAGTGAGATATTGGCACTTTTTTAAGACCGCATGTTTTTGGGTAGCGCTGGRTTAAGACCACATTTTTTTTTGTTGGAAGACCGCAGAAAAGAGAGCGCACATACAAAATCAAGACTGCAGAAAAAAGAGCGCACTTTTAAGACCGCAGAAAAAAGACCACTCAAATTTAAGACCACATTTTTGTCACGTGAATAAGACCGCATGTTTGGTAGCRCTCAAATTTAAGACCACATTTTTAAGACCRCAGAAAAAAGAGCACTCATTTCTAAGACCGCATTTTTAAGACCACATGTTTGGTAGCACTCAAATTTAAGACCACATTTTTAAGACCRCAGAAAAAAGAGCACTCATTTCTAAGACCGCAGAAAAGAGAACACACACTTTTAAGACCACATTTTTGTCACGTGARTAAGACCGCATGTTTGGTAGCACTCATTTCTAAGAGCACATTTTTAAGACCRCAGAAAAGAGAGCAYTCAAATTTAAGACCGCATCTTTGGTAGCACTCAAATTTAAGACCACACATTTAAGACCGCAGAAAAGAGAGCACACATTTAAGACCRCATCTTTGGTAGCACTCAAATTTAAGACCRCATTTTTGTCACGTGARTAAGACCGCATGTTTGGTAGCACTCATTTYTAAGAGCACATTTTTAAGACCACAGAAAARAGAGCACTCATTTCTAAGACCGCATCTTTGGTAGCACTCATTTCTAAGACCGCATCTTTGGTAGGACTTATTCTTGTAGGGGCACACAATGAAGAGCAGAATCGGGGCTACACAATCGACGAAGAAGTTAGACATCCGTAAATYGAAGAGCAGCGAGCCTKGTCTGTTTAGGGGYACCCTGYTGTGCAGATCTMGTAGGCTTTTTAGTTTTACGGAAATTCTGGCCGAGAAARGAACAATGACSGGAGATCAGGAGACAGGGGGGGCTAGTAGGGTCTGTTTTGATTAGGTTTGCGTTGTTTCGGCAATTTAAGTTGTGTTTTTTTGGGTTGATTTTACGAAAAAACTGGCAGAAAAAAAGACGAGAGTCAGGGTGGTTGTGGAAATWGTTAAACGCAAAAAGTCAAAAGACAGTAGAGAAGCCTCAGAATAGGCAKTGGGAGGTGTCTGAATTGAGTTTGCGTTGTTATTTTGAGTTTTTTGAATGAAGTGTAAATTTTTGGTCAGAATTTACAAAAAAACTGAGACAAAAGTTAGTTCTAGTTGGGGTGAAATGAAGTTTATACTGARAATCAGACAATGAACAATAGAACAGCAAGGAGTAGAGTTTTAAGTWTGAARCTTKGCARGGGGGTAGAGTAAGGGTCGGAGAAGACAATGGGGAAGGTAGTTTGTYTGTTAGAGTTTYGGAAGTCTATTTTTGAGTTTTTGGGTGGAAAAGTCAAATTTAAAGAGAAGTAAACAAACCAGAACAACTATTAAAGTTGCGACTCTATTGTGAAGCTTATTAGATAGCGCAGTTGACAGTATTTGAGTAATTTAGTTGTGGATATCGGGGTGCCGGCTGGAACTGGAGTGTGACCGGGACACGTCAGCAAAAAAARATGGCAGAAAAAAAAAATGGCAGAAAAAAAAAAGATGGCAGAAAACATCACTTTTCTTCTTCAACGACAAATCAATCAACAATCAATCAGATATTTAATCAGTCAGGTAAAATGGATTATGCAGATGTGAATGATACTTGAATTGGAAGTKAGACACCCGGGAGATAAAGAGTTCATGGAAAAGTCAAATTTGCTGGAAAATTAAARARAGATGTCAAATCAGTGGGTACTAGCAAGATGGAAGTAAGTGAAGGATTTCAAGTCTATTGCCGAGAAGGAGCCACGACATGGCGAATTCAAAAAGTTGTCAGACAGCAGAGAGAATTGAAACYYAATGGAAYCRGCACTGGAAAATCACGGATGGCGAAACTGTTGCYGGCCAAGCTAGTCAGGGATTTGTGGAAAATGGAGTTTAAGGACATGGAAACTACTCTRAGAGACATGGAAGTCGACGTGGCAATGGAAGTTGTGTTGGATCAGTGAAAGAAAGAAGATCAGCCAAGATAGGATCAGGTGGAACATGAAAGAAGATCGAAGCAAAAGTCTAAGAGATTAAAATTGTACCCTCAGTGAACGGAAGCTAAGTTATTGGGATTGGAAGTAGCAAGGGAATTGGGAAGTACTGAGAGAATGRACAGCCAAGCCAATGGGAGTGGGAGTTGGATTTGGGAAAGAAAATCAGAGAATGAAAAATCAYGSAAATTATTTTGAAAAAACCCTGGCCAAGTTAATCAAGAGACAATAGCAATGGAGATCAAGTTCAAACTCAAGGRAAAGTTATTGTAGTGATGGAACATAAACAGTATCAAAAAGCTRCATGGWTAGTGAARAAAGGGAGRTGGGAGTGAACAGCGTTGGAGAATCACGGATGGACAAGACRGGGAGTGGGTGGAAGACTGAAGAAAGTCAAAGGGATTGGAAATGTAGTCTTAAACACGTGGAAGCTGCACTGGATCAGTGAAAGCAAGATGATGAACACCAGGAACAGTTACTACAATAAAAGGAAGAAGATGGACAAATTGGACGAGAACTGGGAGGCGGCAAATTGGACGGAAACCGCGGGGGGAGGCAAATTGGGCGAGAACCACGGATGGACAAGCGGGGCAAGTGGCAAGAAGTTGCGTGCAGTGAAGTGGAATGTTGGAGAGCTGGCAATGAACTGCCYGGCAAGTGATAGCAGGAGATAGGGGTGTATAGATTATAATGGAACGCCGATTTTTGCAGTATCACGCGTAATAAGGACAGCAGTTGGACATCGGTACATCAGAGAGCAGTGTAAGTCTTGATAGYAATGAGCCGTGTTGAAGTAGTATTTTAATCTAGTTTTACTCAAAAAAGGACAATGGAGATCTGGAGATAACAGCAYACTAATCGGTTCTAGACATARAMTAAGCCTGAAAGGGGGTACTACAGCTTGTTTTGAATAGGTTTGCGTTGTATAGGCAGTTAAATGTGTGTTTTTTTTGGGTTGATTTTACGAAAAAATCAGCTGAAAAAAATTCATTGAACGAGGTSATCGTGAAATTGTGATATACAAAAAACTTAAAACACAATGGAAAAGCTTCAGAATGGCCAGAAGGAGGTGTCTAAATTGAGTTTTCATTGTTATTTAGAGTTTTAAATTAGAGTTGTAAATTTTTGGKYAGAATTTACGAAAAAATCAGCTGAAAAAATGACATCAAGTTGAAGTTAAGTGGGAAACAGCAAACAATAGAATAATTGCAAAACAAGGAAATAAGTTTAAACTGCGGGGCRCGAGTCAGTGTTAGAGTTGTGAGTCTAAAGTTTATTTGGCTAGTGAATTGACTGGCAAGATTGTTAAACGTGGGGTAGAAAAAGACAACGCGTCGACAGCTCATCGCAAAAATTGTTGGCAAAAAAAAACTACGTGGTTACTTTTCTTCAACAACAAATTGACAACAACAAAATATTCAATCAGATGAAATGGTATACCTAGAAGTGGCTAACGGGGAGCTGTGCACCCCAGGAGATGGTCAGCAAAGCAAGTTAATAGAGCCAGAAATTGGATTTGAAGTTGAAAAAAAAAAAATTTGCAACAAGTCAAGGATAGAAGTTGTCAAAACAGATGGAGCCACGCCAGGTTGTGAAYTCAAGAGAGGAGTTTGAGAACAGAAAAWTGTCAGAGAAAGTAGAGTAACACGATGGGGAATAAGTTGTATCAAAGGAGACAAACTCAGGAAGACTGGAATGGCCGATCAACAGCTACAGCAAGAAAGTTGGTAAGAAGACAAACAAGGGAGGGTAAGACTTGGGATAGATCAGRGAACGAAGAGCAGGACAAGTGGGCAAGTGAACTGGCCGGCAAATGAGAGACAGTGGATAGACACAAGTGAGACTCACGGATGGCTAGCCGGGGGAGTGAACCGAGGTCAAGCGAACAAGGATAGGTGAAAAAGCTGAGATCGCAGCGACAGAGAGGCTAGCAAGTGTAGTAGTAATCACGTAGAATAGGAATATATTTACTGGAAATCTATAGAAGAGGATGTAGAAGGGGCAGACTATGTAGTGTATTTTACGGAAGTCAAGCCGGCGGGGGATAGTTGATCTGTGGGACTGAGGGGTAGTCAGACAAGGGGTAGGCTTTGTAGTGTATTTTACGGAAGTCAAGCCGGCAGGGGATAGTTGATCTGTGGGGTGGTGTATTTTACGGAAGTCAAACTGCTCGGGGACCCAGTTGAAATTGCAGTTGTAGAATGGGAAATTGAACTTGAACTGTGCAAGGTGCTGTGCTTGCTGGGTGAACAGCATGTAGTCAGTGGTGGTGTCATAGCAGTGGAAGCAGTTGTCAATGCCCGTTGCGGTTGTGTTTGCTGGTTGGATGATGGGTGGTGGGCAGATTGCATGGCAGATGCAAAATGATGAGTAGAAKCTATTGTAAATGCCCAGACATGTATCTCGTYGTGCTTGCTAGTTGGAGAAGGGACGATAGAACAACTTGTAGWTTSAGTAGTCAATGGCGGTGGGAAATGTGAACCTAGTGGTARTGGGAATTGCAACACGAAATGAAGAGGGTGTAGTCAAAGCAGTTGTGGTTGTGTTTGCTGGCTGAACAATCAAAAGTAGAACAACCCGTGGATRATTGATGACAACTGGTGGAATGCAACACGAAATGAGGAGGGTGTTGTCAGCTCTATTTTGTTTGCTTGTTGAAGAGTCAGTAGTCAATGGCGGTGGGAAATGCAACATGAACTGTGGAGGGTGTTGTCRATGCATGTTGTGTATCTCGTTGTATTTGCTGTTGTCAATGCCGGTTGTTTTTGCTGGCTGAAAAWTCASTAGTCAATCGTAGTTGTAGAAATYGTGGCARCAAGAACTGTGGAAGCTGTTGYGCTGCTGTGCTTGGTGGTTGAAAAATCAATTGAAGAACAGTACTCAACTAATGGCAGTTGTAGAAATCGTKGCAGCATGAATTGTGTTTGCTAGTTGTGGCAGTGTGAATGCTAGAYGTCAAATATGGTGAATTTGCAGGWTGAACAACTAGTGGGAAATGATTTGTGTTTGCTGGTTGAAAATTCAATAGTCAATGGCAGTTGTAGAAATTGTTGCAGCATGAATTGTGATTGCTGGCTGAACAGCAGTTGGAAGCAATAGGGCATGAATGCAAGTCAATGGTGGATGTCAATTTTGTTGGCAAAGTTTGGAAAAATCAACAGTAAAGTAATTGTCGAATGGGTTGGCAAGGACAACTTGTCGGTGGCAGGCAGTTGATGAATTGTGAAAAACTCAAAAGTCTGGCAATTAGGGAGTCATGGTGTTGGTGGTGGAAAGAAAAGTGGTGAAAAAAAAWWTTTTTTTCTGACGTGGCAAAAAAACWTAGGGAAAACGTGGCAGAAAAGTGTGGAGAAGWCATCGAAAAAAAGYTGGACAAAAAATGAGCTGGTCAAAAAAATATCACTTTTCTTCAACGACAACAGATCAGATTTTCAATCAGATGAAGAATGCAGTTATAACTGTTACAATAAGAAGTTTGAAATCTGGATAGCAGAGGAAGTCAATAGAGCTASAAACTGGGTTTGTGAAAAGTAATGAAATCAAGTCAATGATCAGTGTTGTCAAAGCAGAAGGAAGCAAGTGAAGAAAAGCAGATGTAATGGCAAGAAGGAGACACAGCAAGCTGAGAATTCAAGAGAGGAGTTTGAGAACAGAAAAATGTGAGCAAAAGTAGGGGAACAAAGTCAGTGAAATTGGAAATGTCAATCAACAGCGGGGACGTGGGAGTGAACAGCGCTSGAAAATCACGGATGGCTAGCAGGGCAAGACAGAGAAAAGGGTAATGAAGAACAAAAGGGATCGGGAAGTACTGAGAGAATGGATAAGGGGGTCAAGAGCCGAGCGAATGGGAGTTGAAGTTGTGTTGGATCAATGAAAAAAAAAACTGGAAATAGAATAACGCCAGGCCAGGTGATCAGAGAGATAGTAGTTAAGYACAGAGTAAAGAGAGAGTTAGTACAATGGTTGAAGGAATATGGAAATCAAAAGCTAGGGCAAGAGAAGAAGATAGTCAATGGAAAGCAAGTGAAGGATCTGTGGAAGATGGAGAGCCAGGGACTGGCGAATCACGGGTGGACAAGGGAAGAGGGAGGCGGTRGTTRAACTCACGGATGGACAAGCGCAGGGAGGACGTGAGGTGAAGTGATAGCAGGAKATAGGKGTGTATAGATTATAATGGAACGCAATTTTAAGTTCTTTTGCAGCGTAGCTTTTGTAATCTTTAGGGACAAAGCAGAAGCAGTGAGCCTGGTCTGATTTTGAGCACTTTGTTGGTCAAATGTAGTAGATTTTTAGATCAGWTTTACTCAAAAAAGAACAATAAGTCGAGTTCTAGCAACAGCAGCAGCACAATGATTGGTACTAGACGAAGACTAAGTCTCAAGGATGGTAGTAGCAGTTCTCTTAAGTAAGTAAGTGTTATAAATAGCAATGTTTTGGATAATCAAGATTCAAAATTTTGGGTTGATTTTACGAAAAAGTTGGCCGAAAAAAAGACAAGACTCAAGGTGATCATGAAAATAGCAACGCACAAAAAGTCAAAAGACAGTAGAGAAGCTTTAGAATAAGCAGTAGGAGTTGTCTGAATTGAGTTGGTATTGTTATTTTGAGTTTTGGCAATTTAAGTTGTGTTTTTTTTGGCCGGAATTTACGAAAAAATCAGCTGAAAAAAAGACAAGACTCGGGATGATCATGAAAATTATGACAYACAAAAARCTTARAAGACAATAGAGAAGCTTCAGMATRAGCAGTAKGAGKTGTCTGAATTRAGTTTGTATTGTTATTTARAGTTTTTSAAGTTRAAGTGTAAATTTTTGGTCAGAATTTACGAAAAAGTCGAGACAAAAATTAGTTCTAGTTAGGGTTGAAATGAAGTCTACTCTGAGATTCAAACAATGAACAACTGCACAGCAAGGAGTAGAGTTTTAAGTTGGAGATTTTGCAGGGGGGTAGAGTAAGGGTCGGAGAAGAAGCTGGAGAGTACAGTTTTAGTGTAGGAGCAGTGGGGGCTGTTTTTGAGTTTTTGGGTGGAAAAGTCAAATTTAAAAAGGAGCTAAACAAACCAGAGCTAACAATGGAACTGGAACTTTATTATAAAGCTTGTTAGATAGCGCAGTTGACTGTTTTGGAGGCAGTTGGTTGTGTTAGCTTTGGAAAGCAAGGTACGGGAACCTTGAGTGTGACTGGGACACGTCAGCAAAAAAAAAGATGGCAGAAAACATCACTTTTCTTCTTCAACGGCAATTCAACAAAAAATCAATCAATCAGATAATCAGTCAATCAGATGAAATGAAGTATGCAATTGTGAATGCTGCTATGAGTTGCTAGATATTCAAGAAAAGGTCAC